>NC_072831.1:1355000-1655000 GCF_027744805.1 Dunckerocampus dactyliophorus
TAAACAGGTTTCCTATGTCTTATTTTCTCTTGTTATGTCTACTATATTGGGTAATAGGAGTGTAAAGGTGACTATAGGGGTGTTATTTCATGTCTAGAGGGCTCTAATCATGTATAGTAGACATATTAATAGAAAGTAAAACATAGGATGCAGAAAACCTGTTTACAATCTTCAAGATCTGCTTTGTAACATGATTAGATCCCCGTAGACATGAAATAACACCACTATAGTCACCTTGACTCTCCTGTTATTCAATATAGTAGACATAAGAGAAAATAAGACATGACATAGAAAACCTGTTTACCACCTTCTAAATACGCATTTTAACATGATTAGAGCCCTCTAGACATGAAATAACACCCCTATAGTCACCTTCACACTCCTATTACCCAATATAGTAGACATAATAAAAAGAAAGACACATAAGACATAGAATGTCGCAATTTAAAAAAAAAAAAATCCCAGGAATGTTTCAGTGTTGATAGGGGCCTTATAGTCCGGAATATACAGTACTTAGTGTTTGGATCCGGTTACTACCGTTTACATGGGCACCTGTGCCATTACGATACAGAGTTTTGGCACGCATCCCTCCTCGCTGGTGGCATCAGACATCAGCTGGTACACCCAGGGAAGCGCAGGCACTTCGGCCCGGCAGCGCAAGTCTGAGTTAAATGGCGACGTTTGTGAAGCAGCTCGTTATGTTTAAAAAATAATGATAATAAATCGTCTTCATTCGAAATGAGATGGCATGTTAGTGTCAATCAGGATTGGGTTTTGGATTTTTGTTGTGTGTGCAGCACGACTGGACGTCTGGGGAAAAAGGACACAGAATCAAACCTTTGAACAAACGAACTCCACCAGCGTGGCTTCCTCTTCACCAATGTATTCAATGATCTTCTTATTGATCCACGGTTTAATACGCCGATCCATCAGCGTCTGTAGCGATGACAACACACTGATTATCGATAACGCCTCGTTACAAACGGATCTTTGTCATGCGTCTTTTTACCGAGTCTACCATGGACCAGTCCAGGGGGTAGGAGAAGAGCTCCGGCCTGGCGGTGGGGATCTTCTCGATAAGGCTCCTGATGTTCTTGCGCTTCTCCTCCGTGTTGGCGCCGCCTTTGGCTGCCGAGATCTCCGCCCCGTCCAGCCCCAGGTTCTTGTCGTCGTCGCCGTAGTCGAGGGGGACGAGCTTCCTCTTGCGAGGCTGCTCGTCGGCCTCCTCCTCGTCAAACTTGTTGAAAACACTCTCCACGGCGGCCAGTTTCTTGCGCTTGACAGCATTGAGCTGGCTAGGGCTGTTTGTAGAACCTGGAGGAGGAGCAGCAGCAGAAGAAGAAGAAGAAGAAGGTGTTGAGATGTTTTATACTCGTCTGGATGGGTGCTGCGCTGCGGGTACCCACTCAGTTTCAGACTAAGGCCTATCTTGGGCCGGTGCTCCTCGAGAGGTTGCACCTCAGGCGTGTTCTCGCCTGGAATGATGATGCCGCGGGGGGAGTCGTTGCCAGGTGTGTTTGGGGTGGCATTCCCGCTGGCAGAGGACACAGAGGGAGCGGTATTGATTGGTCGCATGAGGGGTTTGAGGAGCAGCTTAGCCTCTGGCGAATCCCCACCATTGTGGGCGGCATTCTGTTCCTCCTCCATCTCTTCCTCCTCCTCCGGCCGTCGCCTCTCCGCTACCTCCTCGTCCAAGTGGTGCTGCCGCTCTTGGGGCGCTGGCGCCGGCTCCACGGGCTTCGCCGATCCTCTTTTCTCCCGATCCCGGTGGGACTTCTCTGGCTTGACTTTCACCTCAGGCTCCAGCTTCAGAGGCGGCTTCCGTCTGCGCTCTGCCTCCTCCTCCATCTGCAGGCCACACAGGAAGGGGAGGAGCTTAGCGTGGCTCTCGCTTAAAACGAGACACCGCACGCCCCCCGCCGGACTCACCCTCTGCAGCTCTGCGTCAGGGTCTGGGTGACCCTCAGCCAGAAGCCTCTGTCGGATCTCCTCCAGCTCCTCCTTTTCCCTCTTTCGGTCTCGCTCGTCCATTTCCGATTCCTTTTCTCGGTCACGGAGTCGCTTCTGCAGGGCGCTGCCCCTGTTGGGAGGACATGAGACCGAAGATGACAAAGGGAGGAAACTCCCAGTAGGTCGAAGATCGCAAGAGACACCGAGGTGGTCACCTGTAGTACTTGGGATCATCTCGCTCGTCGTCATAGTCCTCCAGGAATTCTTTCAGTCTTTTGGCTTCTTTCATCTGAGAAGAGAAACGACAATTTAAGGCTCGTGGACCAATATAGTGTATCCCACTGGGTGAATGTCCAACACAACTATCAGGTTCCAATCATGAGGTGCTGTCAAATCAACATTAGCGCTGCTCCAGTACATCCATGGATCATCAACGACCATAGGGGGCGCCAAGCCCTCTTGTAGACCCTTGGTATTGGACAGTGTAGTACAGGGGTGTCCGAAGTGGGGGCCACGGGCTGCAAATGGCCCGTGGAAAATGGCAAATGGCCCTGTTTTTTTATTGGCCCACGGCACAGTCTAAAAGCATAATTTAACAAGAAAACTAAAAATTAAAAAAACAGTAATTTTGCAAGAATAAAGTGAAAATATTGAGAAAAAAGTTTTAATTTCATGCAAATAACGTAATGTGAGGAAATTCAACAATATCATTTTAGTAGCATAAAGCTTACATTTTATTAAAAGAATATATATGTTGCTTTTCTTCTTCTTCTTCTTTTCCTTTGGGCTTTTCCCTTCAGGGGTTGCCAGAGCCAATCAATTGCCTCCATCTAACCCTGTCTTCTGCATCCTCTTCTCTCACACCGACTACCTTCATGTCCTCTTTCACTACATCCATAAACCTCCTCTTTGGTCTTCCTCTAGGCCTCCTGCCTGGCACTTCCAAACTCAGCATCCTTCTACCTACAGTATATATTCCCTATCTCTCCTCTGGACATGTCCAAACCATCTCAGTCTGGCCTCTCTGGCTTTATCTCCAAAACCTCTAACATGTGCTGTCCTCTGATGTACTCATTCCTGATCCTATCCTTCCTGGTCCCTCCCAGAAAGAACCTCAGCATCTTCAACTCTGCTACCTCCAGCTCTGTCTCCTGTCTTTTCCTCGTTGACACTGTCTCTAGACCAAACAACATCGCTGGTCTAACCACAGTTTTGTACACCTTAAACCTTGCTCTTAAAAGATGTAATATTATGAGAAACAAACAAAACAACAAATGAAGTTGTCATTTTGTAATGTTATGAGAGTCATAATTCAGAGAAAAACATTTACGAGAAGAAAGTTGAAATATTTGACAAATTTGTAGTTTGGAAAAAAAAAGTTACGGGGAAAATTGAGAATAAAGTCTTATTAGTATACGATATCCTTTTTTTAAAACGATACTGATACAGATTACTTTCTGCTTCTCACAACTGATATGGTACCGTTAACCGTAACTTTTAGATGTAAGTGTAGTTTGTGCACACCTGGAAGGAAGAACGAATTACTGCAGGATTTGTTGATTTGTCCTAATGAGATATCATGACATGACTACTACCACATCATTACTATCAGGAGAACCAGGGTATAGAGGGGGAGGGAGCCACCTGCTGTGGCCCAGCAAGGTGCACTGTATTCGGGCAAATGCTCCGAGCAGCCGGTGCAACGCCATGGAAGTCTATGGCAAACCTTTTGCGCTGTTCAAGCGCCGCAGCGCTGGCGTTTCAGGTGGCTGATGAAGTTTTTTTGTGTGCTCGATGGTTTTTTTTGCCCCTCACCGTGGAGCATTTGGTGCAACTATCACGCAAAATGCCTTCCTGTGAAAGTTTGTTTACAAGTGAGCTCAGAGGAAGTTACCACAGGCCGTTGACGTCAAAGGCAGGAGAAAAAAGGAGCGCTTGACTTTCTCACCCGCACAGTACGGGTAATCTCGCCTCATTGGAGCGTTTTTTTTTATTTTTCTTTTTAAATGATCGGTTATCGGATTTATCCATATGTCACAATTCCCTCATATGGAACCGATAATTATCGTCCAGCACTAAATATTAACAGTATATTTCAATAGTGAATAATGAAAATTGAAAAAAATAAAGCACACCTTCACAAAATATCAAAGTGCAAAAGTCCCTCACGAGAGGGCAAAGTTTGGACACCCCTGGCGTGAAACCATGAACACTTCTTTGTTTACCGTTTCACGACAGCGCTCCTCTTCCCGCTCCGCATCCTTGCTGTAGTCCCGCGACTTCTTCCTCTCACGCATCTCCCAGTTCTTCAGGCGCTTGACACGGGAGAAAGTAACTTCAGCCAAACAAGTCTTTTCAACAAGACATGCACTTTTTGTGTGTTTTTTTTTGGTCGGCTATAACAACAAGAACCTCCTGGTAGGCGGCCTCCTTGTCTCGGAGTCTCCTCTCCAGTCTCCGGCGCTCGTACACGTCCTCTTCGTCCTCGTCGCGGTCTCGCTTTTTGTCCTCCCTGGTCCTTTCTCTGCACACGTTTCAAAAGGCCTCCTGTTAATATAATGCTACGTTGTGCCAATTTAAGGAAGTGGCCGAAGTGCCACAAGAGTGTACTGGACCGTTACAAAGTGTTTGCAGCTCATTCAATCCCATCTGATCTGATTGACTATTCTTTCAAGTCACACAGAATTGTGTTCCATGGCTATATAATCACGGAACCTACCAAAACAAAGATTAGACTCCTGCCTCTCATCAAAAAATAAAAGTTTTTCTCTACCTTTTTCCGTTCCTTAGTAATCAGCAGTAGAACATAGCTAAGTTTCAGGAAAATATCAGTTCCCAACAAAAAAAAAAGATACATTTCAAGCATAACTTTCACTTTGGGACTTTTTTTTTTTTTTTTTTTGCTTTTTTGACAGCTCAAATATCCAAACAACTATACCACAACATAAACAACACAAAAAAGGCTTGTTTGACATCAAAATAAGAACTTATTTACGCCATGAACTACTTACAACTTTCACATTTGGAACTAAACTGTGTGTGTGCGCACGCGTTAAAGTTTCTCTACAACACATAACCTTCTGCACGCTACACTCCTCCATGTTCTTCCACTTCCTCCTTGCTGTTGAGTGTGATTTTACATGCAAGATCCAAGCCAAGCGCTTATCAAACGCACTTCTGCCACCTTTGTGGCTGTTTTTATGGCTTAAAACTGCTCGAAAAGTGACTTCTTTTAGTCTGCAGATGCACCATCACCTCTTTTTGCCTCTCGCGCAAAAAAAGACATGTAAATATGTCTTTGGGATCGGGCATCCAGGTTTATAAAAACGTACGTCTTTGGGATTGAACGAGTTAGTAAGCCCTCCTGTGTGTATAGCTTTCATGCTCATGAGCTGTGTGTGTCACCGACACGTCAAACTTTTTCCCACCATGGGCCGCATACTAAAAGAAAAAAAAAAAATCCAACGACGTGGGGGCCACTTTTACATTTTGTAAAACAACCCATGTAAATATACAAACACATTTTTTTAGATTTAAAATGAATTATTTAAAATTATTACTTTTTATTTATTACATTATTTTAGCGTGCATCTCATCTTTGTGTTATCTGTGAGGGTATTTCAACTTCTTGTAGCAACATTAAATATGTCTTTATTTTCATTTTATTATCACAATATTCTAACTTTTACCCAACCCAAGTTTCCTAAAATTGGAACGTTAAAGAAAAATAACACTTTTTTTTTTATGCTACAAAAATTTCCTCATAATATTACGTCCTTATTCTCGTAAAATCATGACTTTTTATTTATTTTGAATTTATTCTTGAAAAGTTGCTGCAATATTTTCAATTTTTGCTGTTTGTTTTAGTTTTCTTGTGAAATAATATTATTAGAAGGCACCGCAGTCCTCAAATGGCCCCTGGGCCGCACTTTGGACACCCTGATTTATTATTTACGTTGCATATATTTCAAGAATCTCAGCATTGTGATATACCGTAAATCACCGTGTATAAACCGCACTTTTTTTCCCCACTGGTAAGAAGCAAAAAACCGGGGTGCGATTTATACACGATGACGGGTCTGTGACCAGACTCCGTACGGGGGAGAAATTGACCAGAAGCGCATTTTAGAATAGTCGTCTGTGGGTCAGACAGTTGCTTTGACTTTAGCGCCCTCTGCTGTACAGTTGCTGAAAATGCTTGTGTATGCAACTTCTTTCTAACTTATCTGACGGCTGACTTTATTTTCACACAGTAAAACGATCTCTATATACACTGAAGCTAACCTAAGCTTCCATTAAAACATTGCAGATGATGTAAAATACAATACAAGGTTGGAGTTTATTCAAATTCACACTGAAGCAATGCAGCGTTATGTGTTCTGTACAATACATGGATAACTGATCCGCATGCGCAGAACGCCGCTCTATCACCGCTTGCGTCACCGCTAAACCAACGTTCGCTACCATTAAATCAAGGCTAAAGCAACGCCGTGTTTTCTTTTTTTTTTTCCTCACTTTGTGCGCGGTGACGAGCGTTGTCGAAATTCGGCCCCCACTTCCTACCGTTCAAGGGACGCTACAGCAAAGTTCGGGCGGTGTGACCGGGCCTGTACCCTCTCAAAATGCCATGACGATCTTTCACCGCAGCGTTCAAACTCTCCGTCTGCCGGTATGCAGAAGAGTTTGGGAACCGGGCAGCAGGATGGCAGCACGGTGTGGACGAGTCAGTCATCCGGCGTTGGAGAGCGGACATCATCGGCAAGTTGACGGCAAACTTTTCTTACATGAATTCTATTGCAGATGAATTGATGGACGGCAGATTTCTCCTTTCTTCTTCTTTTTGAAATTGCTTACAAGTAGTACCTTTACGCATGTTGATTTGAGATGATTTATGAACTAAACATTTTGCATTTATGAACTAAACATTTTTTCCCCGCTGTGAGCCTGAAAATGGGGGTGCGGTTAATACACGGGTGCGGTTTATACACGGTGCTTTACAGTATGTGAAAAAGCTATTATTAATATCAACTTCGCTCTCTGCTTGAGGTTTCGCATTTTTGCTGGGGTTTTTTTTCTAATTCTCCACATACTGCAACTTAAATCTTCCTAAATTTTCTTCTCGTAATAGTATGCGTTTATTACTTTACTATTATATTTTTATATTATTTCTATTATATTTTATATTATTTGATTACTACGACACAACCTTAAAAACTTGTAAAAATTTTGACTTTTCTTCTCGTTAGAACACGACTTTTTCTGTAAATATTTGGACTTTATTCTCGTAAAATCACAGCTGTCTTTTCATTTCTACTCTTTTTCACAGCTATCTGAACTTTTTTTTTTTTGCAAATGTTTTTCTCAGAATTATGACTTTCATATTTTTACTTTCACCCCTGCCCCGACCTGATTTTCCACAAATTACAACTTAATTTTGTTGTGACTGTTTGTCATAATATGATGATTTAAAAACAATAGCTTTTTCTCTTTAATATTTCAACTTTCTTTTTTTTGCCCCTCATAATATTACGACTTTTTCTCATTTGATTCCAGCTTTTTCCTGTGGTGGTATCATGTGGTATCAAGCAAGTCAAACAAGTGAGGGAGAGGATGGACTTTCATCATGGTTGGCGCTCATACACATCATGAAAAAGTCACATCCCCATATGGTGTGTAGAGCGCCAACAGTCAATCAGACTTTTCACGTACCTGGAGTGACTTCGTCCTTGGCTGATGTCTCGGCTCTTCTCCCGCTCTCGCTCCCTCGTCCTCTCCCGTTCGCGGTCTCGCTCCCGCTCACGTTCCCGTTCCCTCTCCCTGTCTCGCTCACGCTCCCGGTCCCGCTCGCGCTCTTTGTCCCGCTCACGTTCCTTCTCCTTCTCGCGGTCGCGGCGCTCCCTCTCGCGCTCGCGCTCGCGGTCCTTGTCCTTGCGGTCCTTCTCCAGATCCTGGCGCTCCTTCTCTTTCTTGCCTTTCTCCTCCTCCAATTTCTGTGTGGGTATATGAAGAAATGTCATCCCACAGGATGCAAACACTTGCTAGGATGTCAGTTGGGTTGAAAGTAGGGGTGCAGGATAATTGTCGGGCCGATGGGAGGCAATTATGACGTCACACCAATAAATCAGATCACCGACAATTTAAAAAAACGCTGCAGTGAAGAGAGATTACATACTGTGTGGGTGAGCAAATCAAGTGCTCCTTTTTTTTCCTACCTGTGATCTTAACGGCCTGTCGTAACTTCCCCCGAGCTCACTTGTAAACAAACATTCACTGTTTCAGAGAAAGACATTTTACGTGCCAGTTGTACTACATGCTCCGCCATGAGGGTGGGGGGAACACAAAAAACCTACGCTTGAGGCTTGTGTCCCTTGAAAAAGTTTGAAAAGTGCAAAAGGTTTGCCAGAGACCTCCGTGGCGTCACACCGGCTGCTCAGAACGTGTGCCCGAATACAGTGCACCTTGCTGGGCCACAGCAGGTGGCTCCCTCCCCCTCTATGCTCTAGTTCTCCTGATTGTAGTGATGTGGTTGTCATAATGTCATGATATTTGTTTAGGACAAATCAATCAAATCCTAATTTGTTCCGTTCCAGTCCTTCCTACCTCCAGGTGTGCACAAACTAAAGTTAAAAGATATTGGTATCGATTTATTTTTGCATCCCCGGTGGAAAGCGTCATTTCCAAGCATGGCCAAACATTATAATAGGAATGTGAATGCAAATGAAGCTTGTCGATCTGTCCATAGCATTGTAACTCTGCTTCTTGACACACCTCATAAGCACCTGGTCTGCCAGAGAAGAAGAAGACGTGGCAGGAGGGATCAGTGTTGCCAGCTTAACCACTTTAGGGAACGTCGACTGACACAGTCGGAAGTATATCAGATTTTCCTACTCCGGAAGCAGTTTTCGAGAAACCCAGAACGCACTGACCTACAGTATGGCTGTGAGCTTCGGGTAGTGACCAAAAGGTACAAGTGGCCGAAATGAGTTTTCTCTGTAGGGTGGCTGGGCTCTCCCTTAGAGGTAAGGTGCAAAGCACTGAAACCCTCAGTAGAAACGCTTCAACAATGGAGGCACGTAATACCGCCCGTTCAGGCTCGATGTCCTCGTCCTCGAAGACTCGGCGAACGGGAGGAATGAAGATACAAGAGCGGTATTTGAAAAGTAGGGAATAACAAATGGCATTTGCATACATCACCTTGTGTGTGTCCCGGAATTTACTGATCTCTCTGGAAATCAGGTCTCTCTTGTCGTCCTCCAGTTCCATGGCGGCAATGTCATCCTGGCAACAAAAAATGACTTCTTTTCCCTTGAACATTTCAACTCTATGTTCATAAGTGACGTTATTCATCCTCAATACAAGTTTATTCTCATAAAATTGCAACGTTTTTTCTCATTTTCCCTTAATATACTGACTTTATTCTCATAAATTTGCTGTTTATTTTTAAATTTTTAATCTAAATATTTAAACTTTGTTTTTCTAAATGTTCTCATGAAACTATGACTTCTTTCACATATTTTGACTTTATTCCTCTAATATTATACGTTTTTCTGGAACCTCATTTTCGAAACATTACAACTTCATTCCTTGTTTTATGCTTTCTCATAATATTATGATATCTTTCTTCCTTTAATATTTATACAAAAATGACGTTATTTTGCCAAATGTTAGCAGTTTATTCTCATAAAATTGGGACTTTTTTTCTCGTTATAATACAACTTTCTGCTTCATATATCGACTTTATTTATTGACGCTTTATTTAACTTCTGCTGTTGCTTTTTCAAAAATTATTTCAACTTCCTTCTTGTAAACGTTGTTCACATAAAATTATGACTTTTTGCCCCTAAAATTTTGACTTCACTCCTGTGATGTATAATCTTTTTCTCCAACATTACAGGTATTCTCTTTTTTTTTATTTCTCCGTTTCTGATGTTGCTTTTTAGAAATTGTCCAAATATTCCAACTTTGGTCTGGTAAATCTTCCTCTCATAAAATGATGACTTTATTAGGCCACCAAGGCTCTGTGCACACAAACGGTTTTTTTGGCGGGTTGGAAAAAAGCGTGTGTCCACACTGTGCCGTGTTAGTAAATCGTCGCACCCAGACGGGAAGAGAGAGCGCGTGTGACTGTCGAGACGGTGACACGTTCTTGTGCTGAGGCGGCCGATACCTCCTCTTTCTTGTCTCGCCTCTTCTTGCGGGACTGAGCGTCAGTGTCCTGCGAGGACGAGCTGAGCTCGCTGGAGTATTCTCTGATGAGGACCTCGATCGCCCCCTTTGCGGCCTGGTCCCGATGCACCGTCTCCTCGTCCAGAACCTCGTCTTCGTCCTTGGAGTCACCGCTTGCTCCCTGGTACGACCGACAGGGAAAAAAGTTTGGGTTTTTTTGGACCGCAGGTCTGGAGTATACGTCATAGCGGGCTCACGTACGCCATTGGCGCTCTTCTTCTTGGCCTTCCACTCTTCTAGCTGCGCCTCTGTCTTCGCGTCTACTTTGACCAGCAGTTTCTTGTCGCCTAAGAGCAACTCATGCAGCAGTCGCAGGGCTCGCAGTGTGGATTCCGGCTCCTTGTACTCGCAGAAGCCAAATGCTTGCAGAAGAAGAAGCACAAGAATGAGCATGTCACCTTGGGAGTTCAAGCAGGACAGTCTGGATACTTGTCTTACTGCTAAAAGAGCAACATGTTAAACGCTATTGAGGATTGAAGAAGTCTGCTGTGATTTTTTACCTTGAAGTTTCCCAGAGGCACCTTGCACTCTCTTCCAGCTTAGAACAATGCCACATTTCTGGAAGGAACAAAGACAGGAAGGACGTGATCCTTTCTTTTGTTTCACATTTGACATCACGTCACAACATGACGTCCTCTAGAACTTGATGCTATCAGAAATTCTTACATCAAATCTTATCCTCCAGCGAGGCCCACATACAGAAAAAGCAAAGGATGCATCTTTTTTTCTTTTTCCAACAATTTCAACTCTCCTTTTGTACATTTTCTTCTGGTACGACAGAGTTTTAGGGCAACATGGGAAAAAATAATAATCTGAGATTTCGAGACTAATGTTGTAAATTCACGAGAATAAAGACGTAATATTAGGAGAAAAAAAGTCGTATATTTATGCGGAAAAAAATTGTACATTTATGGGAATGAAGTTGTCAATTTACACGAATAAGGTCAAATTATGAGAAAAAAAGTTGTGAATAAAGTTTACATTTCTGATAAAAAGTTGCATAATTACGAGGAAAAAAGTCACACATTTATGAGACTAAAGTTGTGAATTTACGAGAATAGTCACAAATTTGAGAAAAAAGTTTTGAATTTACAACAATAGTGTCACATTTATGTGTAAAATGTCGCAAATTTACAACTTTATTCTCGTACACTTACGAGAAAAAAAAGTTGTAATATGAGAATAAAGTCGGAATATTACGAGGAAAAAAAAGCTGTATGTTTCCAAGTAGAAGTTGTAAATTTATGAGAAAAAAAGTTGTCGATTTACGAGAATAAAGTCGTAAATTTACGAGGAAAAAGGTTGTATATTTGCGAAGAAAAAAAGTTGTAAATTTATGAGAATAAAGTCAAATCTATGAGAAAAGTTGTCAATTTACGAGAAAAAAGTTGTAATTCTGTTATTACTGTTAATCTTTTACGAGAATAAAGTCATTATGTTATGAAAAAAAAGTTGTATATTTAAAGAAGTTGTAAATTTATGAGAATAAATGTTATGAGGAAAAAAAGCTGTGAATTTAATAGAATATTTACTAGAATAAAGTCATAAATTTGAGAAAAAAGTTGAGGAGAAAGTCGCATATTTACGAGGAAAAAAGTTGTAAATTTATGAGAATAAATGTTGTCAATTTACGTGAATAAAGTCATAAATTTATGAAAAAAAGCTATCAATTTACATGAATAAAGTCAAATTTATGAAAAAAAGTTATCAATTTACGTGAATAAAGTCATAAATTTATGAGAAAAAAAAGCTTTCAATTTACGTGAATAAAGTCATACATTTATGAGAAAAAAAAGCTTTCAATTTACGTGAATAAAGTCATACATTTATGAGAAAAAAAAGCTTTCAATTTACGTGAATAAAGTCATACATTTATGAGAAAAAAAAGCTTTCAATTTACGTGAATAAAGTCATACATTTATGAGAAAAAAAAGCTTTCAATTTACGTGAATAAAGTCATACATTTATGAGAAAAAAAAGCTTTCAATTTACGTGAATAAAGTCATACATTTGAGAAAAAAAGCTGTGAATTTACAAGAATAAAGTCGTAATGTTATGAGGAAAAAAAAGTTGTATACTTACGAGAAAGAAAAAAGTCACAAATGTATGAGGAAAATGTGGTGAATATACAAGAATAAATTTACCACTTTAGTCTTGTAAACGTATGAGAAAAAAAAAGTTGCAACATTACGAGAATAAAGTGTTACATTTACGAGAGTAAGGTGGTTATTCGAGGTGTCATATGTGTCGGAGGGAAAATAGAGCATAGCTGTTCAGGAAGGAAGGAAACGTTCCTCTTGCTTCAGGCAAGCTTTTATTTATAACGTGGCAGCAAAACACAGCAGTTGAGCACAAAGACATTAGCACCTTCTCACTTCCGCCTTCCTTACCCCGCCCCCTCCACATGCCCAAGGCCAAAGGTCACATAAGTCCCCCTTTTTTCATAGTTGTCTCAGGCAATGCCTGTGACATAAAGTTACCTCTTTTTTCTCGTAAATGTACAACTTTGTTCTAACATTAGTAACAGAGACAAACAAAACAAACAACTGAGACGGCTACTGTATGAAGAGACGAGTACTTGTGTGACCTCTGGCCTTAGGAAAAGGTGATGACTTTTTTCTTTCCTGGTAAATTTACAACTTTATTCTCGAAATCTCAGATTTTTGTTTTTTTCCAATGTGGCCCTAATACTCCATCATCCATCCATCCATTTTCATTTTAAGGTCGCAGGGGTATGCTGGCACCTATCCCAGCTGACTTTGGGTTAGAGGCGGGGGTACACCCTGGACTGGTGTCCAGCCAATGGCAGGGCACATACAGACAAACACTCACATTCATACCTATGGACCATTTAGAGTCTCCAATGAAGCTAACATGCATGTTTTTGGAATGTGGGAGGAAACCCACGAGCGCACACACGGGGAGAACATGCAAACTCCACACAGAAATGCCCAGTGGAGAACACTGTAACTTTTCCCCAACCTAATTTTCCATAAATCACAACTTAAATCTTTTTGTTTGTTTCTCTTAATATTATGTCTTAAAAAAAAACCCATCAAAATGACGTTATTTTTCCTCATTATATGACAAGTTTATTCTCGTAAAAATGCGACCTTATTTCTCGTTGGAGTACGACTTCTCTTCGTATATTGACGTATATTCTCATTTCGTATATTCTCATAAAATGTCTGCAGTGTTTTCCATTTCTGCTGTTGCTTTAAAATTTTACAAATGTTTCAACTTCCTTACTGGAAATTTTCTTCAAAAAAAATTGTAACTTTATTTCTGTAATATAACCTTTTCTGCAACCTAATTTTCCAAAAATTACAACTTTGTTGTTTCTCACAATATTACGCTTTAAAAAAATCTTGAATATTTCAACTCTATGCTGTATAAATTGACATTATTTGTACGCATCATATTACCAGTTTATAATTGTAATACAATTTATAATTGTACAATTGTGACTTTTTTGTCATTTGATTCTGACTTTTTTTTCTCTTGTAAAATTACAGCTGGGTTTTTTTCCAGTTTTTGCCCCCCTCCCCCCATTTAAACTTTCAATTTTTGTACATTTTTTCTGGTATTCATGACTTTATTCCCGTAATACAAAATAAAGTTGTAATTTTTGGAGAACAAGTTTGGGGAAAAAGTCATAATATTATGAGGAGAAAATTGAGCAAGATTATAGAAGAAGAAAGCTGAAATATTTGGAGAAAACAGCTCATTATATGAAGAGAATAAAGTCAAAAATATTAAGAGAAAAATGTTGTATTCTAACAACAGAAGAATTTTATGAGGAACTCATGAAGGAAAATCTTATTTTAGTACCATAGAGTTAAAATATTGTGGAAAAAAAATGAATTGAAAATGTGAATTGAGTTGCTGATGCGAAACCAAAGTGGGGTGATACAAACAAAATGAGGCAAAACTCACGGCCAGCAGCTGCCTGACCAGCATGTCCGACGCCTTTTCCGAGATGTTGCCCACAAACACGGTGGTGGTGGGGCCGTCCTCGGCCTCCCGGGCTCGGATGCCGCCGGGCTCCCTCTTTGGGGTCATGGCTTTCTGTGCAACAGAGACTGTGGTTGGGACAAGAACCTGCCACACAAAAACAACAACACAGTATAAACGGCCACGCAGAAATCCGTGGGTGAGTGGATGCATGTCGTGTACTTCAGCAAATGAGTATCAAACAGTTTATGTGAGCGGCCATTTAACGCTGAACTGAGATGAATGTAACCTAATGCTGAGGCTCTCCAGTGACTCACTGTGGGAGTGGGGGTCACGACACCCATGTGAACTGGTATCATGGGAGTACCTGAAATACACCAAAAAAAAAAATCATCATCAGACATTTATTATTTGATCAAACACGACGTCGCTCTCTTTCAAGCCAAACAGGCGACCCGTGTATAAGCCGCTACTTTTGTCTTTGGGGCAGCACACCGGGGCGCTTGTAGAGCGTGTCCGACCACAGTGTGCCTTGTTGGGCCACATTAGGTGGCTCCACCCGCTCTATATCGTGTTTCTACCAACCTCCGGCGTGGCACACCACGTGTCCGACCATAGTGCACCTTGCTGGGCTACGTCAGGTGGCTCCACCCGCTCTACATCCTGGTTCTACCGACCTCTGGGGCGGCACACCAGGGAGCTTGTACAGCAGGGGTCACCAAGGTGGTGCCCACGGGCACCAGGTCGCCCGCAAGGACCACGTGAGTCAGCGGCAGGCCTGTTCTAAAATTAGCTCAAATAACCACACGTATCAGTATCACGTATTTATTTTATTTTTATTTTATTTTTGCTATTCTTGATTAAATCACACTTACATGCGAACTGGAAATGACAATATATTAATGAATGGGTTTTTTTTTTAAAGTAATTAATATAAATGAACTCTGACCTACTATAGTTCAAGGGTCAGTATTGTGCGCAGGCCCAAAACGTAGCGTTTGTGGAGCAGCAAAAAGACGATGATTGACCCCAAAAAAGATGGCAGAAAAAAGAAAGAAAAACTATCATTTTCACGATGAATGGGAGGTAAAGGGTTTTTTTTTTACCACTGAGAAAGGAGCCTGCGTGTGTCTCATTTGCGGGGCGACTGTAGCGAAGGCGGAGCGACACAATGTGGAGAGACATTTCACAAGTTGCCACACACGCTACCATGCTAACTACCCGCCGGGCAGCGCACTACGAGCACAAAAAGCTAGCGATTCAAAGGCAGCTCTGAGTAAACAGCAATCTTTTTTTACGAGACCGGTGAAAAGATCCCGGAAAGCAACCAAAGCCTCATTAAGAGCTACGCAATTCTTGATTAAGAAAAAGAAGGCATTTTCAGATGGGGCTGTTGTCAAAGAAGCAATGATAATAATTGCTAAAACTGTGCTTGAAGACGAGAAGTACGGAACCGATGTAATCTCCACTCTCTCTCATGTTCAACTGGGTGCATCGACAATGGTAAGAAGAGTGTCAGTGATGTCCGCGAACTTGGTCGATATAGAAATAAAGTGCTGCATATTGATATTAATGTATTTCCTGTCTTGTTATCATTGATATTTTTTGTGAGAAATCATTAACAATCAGTGTCTTCACAGAGCTAAATACCATTAATTATTAAAAATAACATATAATTAAAGTTAAATTGAGCAAATTGGCTATTTCAGAAATGTGTATCAAACTGGTAGCCCTTTGCCTTAATCAGCACCCAGGAAGTAGCCCTCGGTTTCAAAAAGATCAGTGACCTCTGTTGTAGAGTGTGTCCAACCACAGTGCCAGTACCAAGTGCCTGCCCCCCAAATGCAGCGCCAAACTAAAACATTATTCCCATATTTTGACTTTATTTTGGTGACATAACCTTTTCTGCAACGTAATTTTCCAAAAAATGTCAACTTTATTCATTTTGTTTGTTTTTCATAATACGACAACTACACCCTCCCAAAAAATAGTATTTTTTTATTACAGCAAATTTGTGCTATTAAAATTTTTTATCTCATAAAAAAGATGACTTTTTCTTATGATATTAAAACTTTTTTCTCTTAATATTTTTTGTTTGTTTATATTATTAATTCTATATTATTGTATAATTACTGCTGAGCTTTAAAAGTTTGCAGGTGTTTGCTTCTTTTAGCTTTCTTATCAAATTCTATTTTTAGAATGTTCCACGTGCCAATAAACAAAATATTCTGTAAAAAAAAAAAACAGCTGCGGGCCACACTTGGAACACCCCTGCGTTCCACCTTCAATTTGTGCCGCTATATTTCAATATTCTACGGCCAGCAACAAAGAACGTTGTCTTCTTCTATGATTGATAGCAGGACAGCACTGGTCGGTCAGTTTGTTTGTGTGCGCTTGTTTACACACGGAAAAACAAACACGGCCGCACTCCTCCTGCTTACCTGGTGGGACAGCTGGGCCGAAGGTTGCGAACTGGGGCGGCGGGAGGCCGGGGGGCAGCTGTGGGATGCTCAGCGGCTGGCGGTTGAGTGGAGGTGGGAACGACATGGTGAAGGGACGGCAGGAACCTGTGACGACAACCTGTACATAAATACACCTCAGACGCCACCTTTAGGGGTGCACTTAACCATCCCAGCCAAGCACAGATCAAACATAGGAAGCAACAAAGGCTCCTCTGTCTTCAAATGAGGACGTCTAACAAGTGTGCTAGTTAGCACTTAGCTCACGTTAGCTCTGTGGCCTTGCTGGCTAGCGTTAGCCAAAAAGCTAGCGCCCGAGTTACTCACCTACAAAGGGAGATGGGATTCACAAGACGGAGCCGGGAAAAGTGTACGTTAGCCCGAACACAGGCCCATGAAAGACAAGGGACAGAAAAAGCGCAACGGTATTGATTCTCGTTGTACTGACACCGGTACTCTTCAGGAACACAGAAAATAGCACCCTATTCTTCTCGCAGAGGATGCTGGGAAGTAGATAATTCGGGAGCACTGCTTCCCACAGCTAGGTCTTTCAGGCAAAGCACCACAACGCCTGGCGGATAAATACAAAGTTCTCACCGGAGAGAAATAGCTGTCTTCATCTTAATATTAGTGCTTCCGATACTGTGTGTGTGTGTATGTGTGTTTTTTTACTGCGTGTGACATGGAATCTACATTCTTTGTCGGATTCAAAGTAAAACATTATTTGTCACTTTTTTTTTTTTTTTTACCTTGCATTATACTGGATGTCCGTCCAAGAATATGTGTAATATGGCATGACTGTAGGGGTGTTATTTCATATCTAGAGGGCTCTAATAATGTTAAACAGCCTGTTTAAAGGTGGTAAACAGGGTTTCTATGTCTTATTTTCTCTTATTATGTCTACTATATTTGCTAATAGGAGTGTAAAGTGACTATAGGGGTGTTATTTCATGCCTAGAGGGCTTTAATAATGTTAAAAAGTGTATTTACAAGGTGGTAAACAGGTTTTCTATGCTCTAACTACCAAAATATTCCATTCATAAATAAGCAATCCTACTTGGCAGAAATTCACTTATCACGATCGGGTCTGGAACCAATGAACCGCCATAAACAAAGGATTCATCTACACGTCACTATGTGGCACACCTTCCATTCCTTCCGCTATAGCAGGCCCAGGGGGCATTTGCTTTTTTTATTTTGAGAAACAAACTAAATTGATTTTAGGACAATTAGGTTGCAGAAAAGTTATAATATTATGGGACTAAAGTCATAAATGTTAAAATAACAGCAGAAATAGAAAAAACAGCTGTAATTTTACAAGAATAAATTTAAAATATTAAGAGGAAAAAGTTTTAATTTTACAAGAAAAAATAAAGAATAAATAAACATGTTATGAGAAAAAATATATAATTTTAGTAGCATAGAGTTTAAAAAAATTTTTTTAAAGGTATTTTTTAAAATAAACAAAACAAAGGTTGTAATGAAAAAAAGGTTTAGGAAAAACTTAGAATATGATGGGAATAAAGTCAAAACATTGTTGGAATAATAATATTACAAGAAGAAAATTTCCAAGAAGAATGTTAAAGTAGTTGGTGAAAAAAAAAACAACAGAAATGGGAAAAACAGCTGTAATTTTACAAGAATAAAATCCATCACTAGGGAGCATGTTTGAACCGTAGCTGGAGAGTTCTAGGATATGACAAGTGTCCACCACTAGAGGGCATGTTTGAACCGTAGCTGGAGAGTTCTAGGATATGACAAGTGTCCACCACTAGAGGGCATGTTTGAACCGTAGCTGGAGAGTTCTAGGATATGACAAGTGTCCACCACTAGAGGGCATGTTTGAACCGTAGCTGGAGAGTTCTAGGATATGGTAAGTGTCCACCACTAGAGGGCATGTTTGAACCGTAGCTGGAGAGTGCTAGGATATGACAAGTGTCCACCACTAGAGGGGATGTTTGAACCGTAGCTGGAGAGTGCTACTGATATGGTAAGTGTCCACCACTAGAGGGCATGTTTGAACCGTAGCTGGAGAGTTCTAGGATATGGTAAGTGTCCACCACTAGAGGGCATGTTTGAACCGTAGCTGGAGAGTGCTGTGACGTGACAAGCGGCGCTGTCGGTGCGTTTGTTTCTCCGTGTTTTTGTGCATTAGCACGCAATTCCTAAAAGGAATTTTATACGTCTAGCTGTGCTTTGAATGACATAAGTGTCAACCGCTGTTACTTTCTTAAAAATTATACTTTGAAACGCTCAGGTGCACAAAAGATGTTACAAGGTACATGCAGGGTTCTTTCCCGAGCCAACTAGTGTACTGTGGTACTTTCCGTCTTTGAACGTTTGGCGGCCCCAGACGGTTGTCTTGACTTTTTTTTGTTTGGGTTATTTCGGGTTTCACGGTCAGGTTTGCGGTCTAAAATATGACATGCATGCTTGGTATGTGACTCGTACTGCACACACCTTACAGGGCATATTAGTTCCTGGCTGTAGTTCTGACTGATCTCTTCCACTGTACAAGTAGTAGCACTGCGGTTACACTGTGACCTACTTTACCTGCATTTTGTTCTACCTGATGTTCTGGATGGCCAAGATTAGGTCCATTTTGGGGCCTGTGGCGATCATTTTAAGGGGCCTCAAGTACTTTCAATGTTTTTGTTCAACAATGACAAATGCATGAATTCCGGCTGAGTGATATCAGACACTGTGGTTGTGGTAATGATTGACTATTGACAATTTCAAAACCATCAAGAAACTGTACGTAAAGGTGTACTTTATACAGCCAACTCTGCATGAGACTTGTTTTGTTGCGGCTAATTATAATACTGTTTGTCTGATGAAGAAATGAGGTCAAGATGAATGATATCAAGCTCTTCTTCCTTGTAAGTACCGTACCAGACTGTACTCTGCCTTAAAGCGACTCATATACAGCATCATACAAGTCATAGTTTTATTCCGCATACTGACATGCTCACAAAGGTTTTGATGTTTTTGTTCAACACTGACAAGTGAATGTAGTCCGGATGGGTGATATCAGACGCTGTGGTTCTGGTCATGACTGACTATTCACAAGGAAATTCCAAAAACAGCAAGAAAATGTACGTAAACGTGTACTTTATCCAGCCATCTCTGCAGAAAACTTGTTTTGTTCCCGCTAATTATAACACTGTTTGTCTTATGAAGAAATGAGGTCAGGAGATGTGATACCAGACGAGATTGTACTCTGCCTTAATCAAGCTCAGTTATCAAACAAGTCATGGTTTTACTCCGCATACTGACATGCTAACAAAGGCTCCGATGTTTTTGTTCAACAATGCCAAGTGAATGAATTCCGGATGAGTGATATCAGACGCTGTGGTTCTGGCAATGGTTGACTATTGACAAGGAAATGGCCTACATTCCCAAAACAGCAAGAACATGTACGGAGACGTGTGCTTTTTCCTGCCAATTGTGCAGTTTTTCCCACAACAGTTATTGCTCATGATAGTCATATACTGTAAGGTTTTATCTTAGAAATCAATGAGATCAGATTATTTCTCATGTTTGTCTTATAGATAAACGATATCAGATTATTGCTTGTTTGTTTTATAAATAAGTGATATCATATTGTTGCTCGTTTGTCTTATAAATAAATTATATCAGATTATTGCTCATGTTTGTTTTATACATAAATGATATCAGATTATTACTCGTGTTTGTTTTATAAATGAAGGATATCAGATTATTGCTTGTTTGTTTTATAAATGAATGATATCAGATTATTGCTCCTGTTTGTTTTATATATAAAGGATATCAGATTATTGCTCGTTTGTTTTATAAATGAATATCATATTATTGCTCCTGTTTGTTTTATATATAAAGGATATCAGATTATTGCTCCTGTTTGTCTTATAAATAAAGGATATCAGATTGTTTTGTTTGTTTTATAAAGGATATCAGATTATTGTTTTATAAATAAAGGATATCAGATTATTGTTTTGTTTGTTTTATAAATAAATGATGTCAGATTACTGCTCACGATAGTCACATGTTTTATTTTATAAGTAAATGACAGGCGTGTGTTTTTGTGATATGTGTTTTTGGCTTTGGCGGCAGCAGATGCTCCAATGTAAACAAGACATCACTTCCGCTCGGCCGCCCGCGTGGAAATTTCCACCATCAGAGCGGGGCTTCACGGGCAATAGTTAAAAAAACAAAAAAATCCTAAAGAAAAGAAAGGAAAGCGCCATGCCCTCAAAACGAACCCACTTTTTTCGCAAACTCCTATTGGCCAATATGAAGGTGTGTCACGGAATGACGTCACACACGAGTCATTAAAAAGGAGCTGTGTGTGTGTTAAGAAGAGTTTCGAACGCACACCCTGACTGGCTTAACCGAATAGGGACTCATCTTTAGTGTGTGTGTGTGTGTGTGTGTGTGTGTGTTTGAGAGTTAAACCAGGGCGCCAGCTCATGAATATTAATTAGCTAGGGCAGCCATAAGACCGGAAGTGCGACGAGAGGGGGTTGGTCCCGCTCAGCATCCGAAGAAGAAGCAACATCTCGCCGCTCTTTCGTCAGACTTGAAGCGTGCGCGGCTTCGGAACCACCATGGCTCTCAGGGGACATCTGGGCCGCCTCATCCGGACGCGGGCGCTATGCGGCAGCGGGCAGCCGAGCCGAGCCCAGTCGGTGGCGGTGCTGGGGGCTCCGTTCTCCCGAGGACAGGTAGCGGGCGAACCCGCACTTTTACGAACACCATCTTCCGTTGTTACACCTTTTGACGGTGGTCTTTGTCGCCGTTTGGGACAGAAACGAAGGGGAGTGGAACACGGGCCCAAAGTCATCAGGGATGCGGGACTCATCGAGAGGCTGTCCGGGTTAGGTGAGTCTCGCGGATCGGTGCCGGCGTTACGTAAGCGGGCCTGACGGATTTAACCGTTACGTCACGCGCACGGTATTTATACGCTTTATGACGCGGCTCGTCTTACTTCCTGCGTCGTGAACGTCCCCCTTTTTTTCCTTTTATTCACACGTGTCCGTGCACATGGCGCGAAATGAAGCCAGGACAATGCCTGGCAACCCCACCCCAATGGGGACACCGCGTGACTTGCCTTTTTAATAGTTGAACCTACACAATAGGTCAAGGGGGTGCATGCGGACACTTCAGAGACACCACAAACACCTATAAAGATAGCCTCAAGGGGAGGGGCGGGGAGCATGGAAAATACCACTAAAAAGACTGGGGGGCCCCTGAGTCATGCGTATTACTGATGACTACTCTTATATAATACACATAACTTCAAAGTTCACCTTAGTACTCTTGTGTGCTACTTGAGATGCCTCCTAAAAGTGATGAAGAGAGACAAATATAATTAGACACGCACGCACGCACGCACGCATTTACAGCAAGGGTGACTTCGTCATCCATCAGGCAGGAAGCATTGCAAGTATAAGTCACTTAAGGCAAGCTGCCTTGAAATAATAATAATAATAATAATAAGACGTGGAAAAAACTGCAGTAATATTACGAGAATAACATCAAAATATTATCAGAAAAAAGTTGCACTTCAAGTAGATAAAGTTGTAGTTTGATGTGGACAAATAACATTTTAGGAGCATAATGTTGGAATATTGAAGAAAACATATCAAAAAAAGTAATATGAGAACAAATAAAGCTGTAATTTTTTGGAATATTATGTTGCAGAAAATGATCTAATGTTATGAGAATAAAGTGAAAATATTATGATAAAAAAATTAAATTCATCATTCATCAAGAAAGGAAAATAAGAGAAACCCACCACAGCAGACATGGAAAAAAATAGCTGTAATTTAACGAGAATAAAGTCAAAAATGTTACCAGAAAAAAGTTGCAATCTAATTAGAGAAAGTTGTAATTTTTACCGGGAAAAATAGGGTCATTTAGTAGCATAATGTTATTTTTTAGAACTCATAATATGAGAAACAAAACAACAGAGTGGCAATTTTTTTGGAAAATCGGTTTGCGGAAAAATAATGTGAGAATAAGTAATGACGCGGCATGTCCCACATGACAGAGTCGGAGACAGCTCTCCTCCCATCCCGTGCGGAAGTGGTAAGTTTTGGCTTCTTAAGCTTAGAAGAAATAAATCTGAGGCTCCCTGGTTTGCTAGCTAGCAGCGACCTCGAGTACCTGCAGCATACAAGTTGCAATGTAGTGTAAACGATGAATAATAGGAGTGCAAAAGGGGTGTTATTTCATGTCTAGAGGGCTCTAATAATGGTGAAAATCGTATCTAAAAGATGGTAAACAGGTTTTCTGTCTTATTTTCTGTTTTGTGTACTATATTGAGTGAATGGCGTGTAAAGGTGACTATAGGGGTGTTATTTCATGTGTAGAGGGCTCTAATCGTGTTAAAATGCGTATTTAGAAGGTGGTAAACAGGTTTTCTATGTCTTATGTCTTATTGTCTCTTATTATGTCTATTATATTAGGTAATAGGAGTGTAAAGGTGACTATAGGGGTGTTATTTTGTCTAGAGGGCTCTAATCATGTTAAAAAGTGTATTTTGAAGGTGGTAAACAGGTTTTCTATGTCTTATTTTCTCTTATTATGTCTACTATATTGGGTAATAGGAGTGTAAAGGTGACTATAAGGGTGTTCTTTCCTGTCTAGAGGGCTCTAATCATGTTAAAAAAAAGTGTGTTTAGAAGGTGGCAAACAGGTTTTCTATGTCTTATTTTCTCTTATTGTGTCTACTATATTTGGTAATAGGAGTGTAAAGGTGACTATAGGGGTGTTATTTCATGTCTTGAGGGCTCTAATCATGTTAAAAAGTGCATTTAGAAGGTGGTAAACAGGTTTTCTATGTCTTATTTTCTCTTATTATGTCTACCATATTGGGTAATAGGAGTGTAAAGGTGACTATAGTGGTGTTATTTCATGTCTAGTAGGGCTCTAATCATGTTAAAAAGTGTATTTAGAAGGTGGTAAACAGGTTTTCTATGTCTTATTTTCTCTTATTATGTCTACCATATTGGGTAATAGGAGTGTAAAGGTGACTATAGGGGTGTTATTTCATGTCTAGAAGGCTCTAATCATGTTAAAAAGGTGTATCTAGAAGGTTGTAAGCAGGTTTTCTATGTCTTATTTTCTATTATATGTAAATTGTATATGCTTTATTATACAGACATGGTAGACATGATTCCAGTATATTATGATATGGAATACATGATGGTATTGTGTGTCTACATTGCTTGCATCTGTCAGTTATGAATGTTGGTTTGTTTGGGGTCAGTGTGTTCCAATTTACAGATGCCACGCTAACAGCGCTAGCAAGGTCCCTTTGCACAAACGTGGGTGCGGGCTGAAACAGAAACTGGAAGAGACTTAATGCTAGCTGAAATGACAGGGGACACGCCCCCAGCATGTGATTGGGTCACGGCGTCCTTCCTTTATCCTCTGCTGACCAGAGAAGGTCTATTCGTGTCATGTCCGCTAAAGGCCTCGTCTCAGCTTGGCGTGGAGCCATCTGCCTCGCTCGTTTGTTTTGTGGAAAATGCAGCGCTGTGACGTCTGGCAGCTAACACCGACCGCCACGACATCCAATCTGCGGGGGTTCCCAACAACACTAATGCTAAGCACCTCCCACAACCAAGAACACAGATGAGTACCATCATGGCATACCATAGCAAACCCCGGACGACACAAGTACGCAGCATAGCCGTGACGTCGCAAGAATGTGAACGTATTTTAAGGTCTGTGAGGTGAAGCGGCTTATTGGTGGCCAGTCTTTCCGTGGAATGAGACAATCTTTGGGGGAAGAGATGTTACGAGGACTGGTGATGAACCCCCCCGCCCCCAAACAGAGGAGGAGGATCGCAGCATCATCCATCCCCCCCCCAATCTTTTGGACACCCCTGTTTGAGAGTGTTTGATTGGTTTCTATTGTGGGCGATATTTTATTCAGGAGGTAGACAGCACACTTCAGGGGTGACCAAAGTGTGGCACAAACACAGAAAGCTGAAATGTTGATACTAATAACTAATAACACAAAAGCTTTGTCCTAAAATATTTTTACTAAACATTTACAAAGAAAGGACAATTTTACAAATGATGTACATGATTTTTACATCTGTTTGGCTTTTTTTTTGGGCACCCCTGGAGTACATAAAAAAGTGTAGTACTGTTTTTGTTTTTTTGCAGTATGGTGAAGGCAAACATGGGAAAAAAAAGGGAGAGTCGAGGCCATTGGACTTCTTGGTTCGCCTACCCGGGGGCCAAACTGCTTGTTAGTGGCCGCACTTCCTGTGGAATGAGACCATCTTTGGGGGAGAGATGTTTGCGGCATTACCTATGGTCTGCTTCCGACAGTGTCCAGACACTCTCCCCCAAAGACGGTCTCATTCCACGGGAAGAGTTGTTTTGCCACAATCCAGGCAAAGCGTGCGTTGTTATGCCGGCCCGAAACAGCAACCTCGGAGTGACGTCATTCCTTTTCTAGATTACGCCGTGCACGACTTTGGTGACCTCGCCTTCCATCACCCAGAGACGGACGAGCCCTACATGAACGTCAAGTTCCCTCGCACGGTGGGCGCCGCCAGCAAGAAGCTGTCGGGCGCCGTGAGCCGAGCGGTGGGCAGCGGCCACACCCTCGTCGTGCTGGGGGGCGACCACAGGTACCGGGCCACGGGGGCGCGGCATCGAGGGCGCCCGTAACCACCTGCTGATAAGACTTTGCTTCTCGCAGCCTCGCCGTCGGATCCGTGGGCGGCCACGTCCAGCAGTGTCCCGACCTGTGTCTCGTCTGGATCGACGCGCACGCCGACATCAACACGCCCGTGACGTCGCCGTCGGGGAACCTCCACGGACAGCCGGTGGCATTCATGCTGAAAGAGCTGCGGGACAAGGTGGGAAAGACGAGTCGAGTTGCGGGATACACGCTGGCGTCTGCAAACCGCCTTTCTGTGCGCCCCTCGCAGATGCCTGACATTCCCGGATTCTCCTGGGTGAAGCCGTTCCTCTCCTGCAGGGACCTGGTCTACATCGGCCTGCGGGATGTTGACCCTGGAGAGTAGTAAGTATTACTGTGGAGTACGTTTCGCATATTGTGGGTCACTGTACACACTTCAGTAAGCAAGCATCAGCATCTGTGGCTGACCGACGCACAGTTGGCAGAGCCGCATTTTAAGATGTGTAGTGAAGCCTTTCTTTTTTTTTCTTTCTTTTTTTTTTACAAAGCTGTCTTCTGTCAAGCGGCAGGCGTAGCAGGCTTGGATTCATTAGTTAGCCATGAAAGCATCATATCACATGTCAGGGTTACAGTATATTAAAAATGTATGCTTCTTAGGAGAGTCAAATAGCACCAAACCGGTCCCGAGGGGAAAATGTGTAAGGCAGGGGCGTCCAAAGTGCGGCCCGCGGCACATTCGAGAAACATAATTTAGCAGAACCCAGCAAAAATGGAAAGAATGTATTTTCCAAGGACAAAGTCAAAATGCTAAGAGGACAAAGCTGAATGTAACCTAGCAAGAAAAAGACACATTATGAGGAAAAGTAACATCATTTTGGTGGCATAAAGTTCAAATATTCAAGACAAAAAAGACCAAATCATTTCTTCTTAAATTGTAATATTATGAGAAACGGCAAAGCAATGAATAACGGCCTGAGAGTATTACAGGAATAAAGTCATAGTTATGAGAAGAAAATTTACAAGAAAGTTGGGAAAAAAGCAGCAGCAGGAATGGAAAAAACAGCAATTAAAAAAAAAAACACAATTCAAAGTCAAAATGTTCCAAGGAAAAATTTTAATCTAGCAAGAAAAAGTCCTGATTTCATGAGAATAACATAATATTATGAGGAAAAATAGTCATTTTACTAGCTTGTTGAAATATTCAAAAGTTGAAATATTAAACACAAAAGATGTGTTTTTAAAGTCATAATATGAGGTTATGTTAGAAGAATAAAGTCCTAATTATGAATAATAAATCATAATAGATTTACAAGAAGAGTTGAAAGTAGGAAAAACCCCCCAGAAGAAACAGAAAAAAACAGCTGTCATTTTATAAGCATCAAGTCAAAATATGATTGGAATACCGTGTGAGGAAAAATGTCATTTTAGTAGCGTAGAGTGGAAATATTAGAGAAAAAAGACTGTTTTTTATGTCATTATGAGAAACAAAAAATTAAAAACATTTGGTTGGGTGTGGAAAAGTTGGGATGTTAAATATTATAATTATTAGGGGAATAACATCATAATTATGAGAATTTACAAGAAGAAAATGGGGGGGGAGGTAACGTTACAAGAATAGTCAAAATACGAGAATTAATCATTAAGAAATCTAAAAAACTAAAACAGCAGAAATGGAAAAAGAGCAGTAATTTGATGAGAATAAAGTGAAAATATTAAGAGAAAAAAAGACTACAGAGAAAAAGATGTTAATATTGACAAAGAAACAAAACAAAATAAAGTATAATATAAAGGGAATAAAGTCCAAATGTCACAAGAAAATGTACAAAGATTATTTAAGAAGAAATACAAAAAAAACAGGAAAAATGGTAAACAAAAGTGCAAAGAGTGAAGTTGATATTAATAATAGGCTCTTTCACGTACGTACACGACAAAGCTGTGATGCACATATATCACTTCTTAGCATATTATACAAAATAAGGAAGTGCATGCTTTCGTTTTTTCACTACGTGATCCTCGCTGGAGGAAAGAAATACTTTGGACGTCCCTGCCCTGCTTTAAGGCTTGCAGGTCTCCGACATCAGAACCTGACAATCCATGGAAAAACAAACTGATCCTGGCCAACTTTCATACTGTTTATTGTTTATAAGTGTTTATTGTTTATTTATAAGTGTTGGGCGTATACACGGGGCGGGTTTGTCCCGCTAGGAAGGTTTTTCCTTCACGGAACTTGAAAAGCGAGCGTTTGAGCGCCACTTCTCTCCAGAGTAAAGCAAACAAGGTGTACTGGAAACGGGAGGTGTGAACACATATCACTGATGGTACGGCATTAAAAAGTCACGCTTGCTTGCTGTTTTGCGTCATTTCAGCCACATAATGAAGAATTTGGGCATCCAGTACTTCACCATGAGGGACATCGACAGACTGGGCATCCAGAGGGTGACGGAAGTCGCTCTGGACCACGTCCTGGCAAGGTACGCTCAACAAAGA
Source organism: Dunckerocampus dactyliophorus (assembly GCF_027744805.1). Classification (NCBI taxonomy): domain Eukaryota; kingdom Metazoa; phylum Chordata; class Actinopteri; order Syngnathiformes; family Syngnathidae; genus Dunckerocampus; species Dunckerocampus dactyliophorus. Next base: position 1,382,724 of record NC_072831.1, read on the forward strand.
AAGTAACTACGACTAAGAAAATAAATAAAGCAAGCATGACCCGTCACCTTCTGACAACAGGAAACAAAGACCCATCCACCTGAGCTTTGACATCGATGCCTTCGACCCGTCTTTGGCCCCCGCCACAGGAACGCGTGTGAACGGGGGACTGACCTACAGGGAGGGCATCTACATCACCGAGGAAATTCACAATACAGGTAACTCCAAAGAAAGTGCTGGGATAACTAGCTTAAAAAAATGGTCACACGCAATACAACACTATTTTATCCTCATTTGTAACCCGCAAGGCATGCTGGGAGGTGCAACGAAACGGAAACACGAGACATCCGCAGCAAGTTAAGGCATCACATAAATCAACAGCTGGGTGCTAAACATAGCACATAACTTAAAGTTATTTCCAAACGCCCGCAAGGCATGCTGGGTGTTCCGGCTGCAGCAACAGTATGAAGTATGAACAAGAACACATTTCATTTTTATCGAGAGCATGTTAACGCCACCTCATCGTATTTTGCAATCTAGCAAATCTTTGACAGAACACGGCAAAATGTTGGGAGAACAAGTACAAGCTACCCAGCATGCCTTGCGGCGGGAATATATGGATGTTTTTTGAGGCATGGGTAGATATTTCTTTGTATGCCCACATGGTGCAGTAGCTAGCTTACTCTGTGTGTCGTGTGGGTTTTTTCTATGAGCTACAGATTGCGTCTGACTATTTTGGTGACTCCAGCCTGCCACAATCGCACTGCAAGTCATGTTGCCGATTAGTTTCCATGTTGAAGGTTTTTTTGGAAATGCCCGGTGGGCCGGTTTAAGATGCCTGGCAGGCCTGATGTGGCCTGCGGGCCGCAGTTTGCTCACTACGGTTCTAAGCAGAGCTTCAAAATGCAAAAAGAAGAAATGGGAGTGAGAGGAGAAAGCAATTTATTGCCAAGAAGCATGAGAGTGAAATAGGCTGTCCATCAGCTGATCAGCCGTGCAAAAGCAAAATGTTGGCAAACGTGTGGATTGAATGTGACTTATTGTCGAGCATTCACACTGTCATCGTCTCTTGATGGCAAAGGCAAAAAAGCTTTCTCTCCTTGAAGGCTGCAAAAGCATGGCCTCTCTCTTTCAGCGCACCATTGCTGCTGAGCTTGGACGCAGTAAGACTGTCATTCCAACTTCTTCACACATCCCGAGGCTCAGGGAACAGAAAAAGGCAAGTGGTGGATCCAAAAAATGAGCCCACTGGCTGTCCGTCAGGACACCGGACCATCCTCGGCCCAAATGAAGGTTGTTACTGGTGCCGAGTGCGGTCCAATAACCATCACACGCCATCTGCCAGAGAAGAAACAACATCTTCAAAGTCCCATGTGTCTTTCAAGGTTTGGAATTTGCAGGAGGCACCAAAAATGGGACACTGAACGGAGGAAGAAAGTTTTATTCTCCCTTGACGGTCCTGATGGCTTTCGGTGTGACTGGCATGACAAGGAGATCCCACCTGAGATGTTTTCCACCATCATGATCCTTCAATGGAACAATGGAGCTTCAGGTTGTGCAGGAGCGTCAAATGGCAGAGGTCGCATGACTGAAGGACCTCGTCTGTGTGGCAATGATCGGCTTTTTCATCAAGACAACGCTGCACTTCACAAAGAGGAATGAGCTCACGCTTTTGGACCATCCTGTGGGTCCTGTCATCTAAATCCAATGGAGAACATTTAGGGATGGATTTCCAAAAATGGACATCAGTTCCAGTGGAGACAGTGGAGGCCTTTTATTTCTCTTTTGGGGGGTTTGAGCTGCGGTCTTAAACTTTTGATCAGCCGGTGAGCAGCCTATTTCACTTTAATGCTTGTTTGCATTTCTTTTTGTATTTCGAAGCTCTGCTTAGAACCTCCTTAGATCCAACAGTGCAAGTTGTACATTCTTGACATTTGTCCTACCGTATGCAGCAAATAGCACTGGATGAAACGCGCCACAAATGGGTGTGAATAGGTTAACCCAACACATGAACACATGAACACAAGAACATACCTGAGAGGTGTCTGCCATGCCGTGGTGATAACTGCTGCTGTGGTCCAACGGCAGGTCTGCTGTCAGTCATGGATCTGGTGGAAGTGAACCCCGTCTTGGGGCCCAACCGGGAGGCCGTGGAGGCCACCGCCTCCCTGGCCGTGGACGTCATCGCGTCGTCTCTGGGACAGACGAGAGAAGGCGCTCACGCCGTCATGCACGAGATCCCCTCGGTGAAGGAGGACGACACGGAGCAGCTTTGCCTCTGAGGGCGCCGCCCAGCCACCGAGACACAAACTTGAGCATTCCGAGGAAGCGTTGCATCCAAGACTGCACAATCCAAGTAGCTGGAGTTGGTCTTTTTCTAGTTGGTCCACCCTCCTCATCGCATCGCCAAGTATTTAACCACGAAAAGTATTTGTCCCTCTTTCTCACCCAAAGGTTTGCTGTGAGAGATTCAGGGTCTCAAACTCACAGCCTGCAGGCCCACATTCTCTGCCCGCCTCAAATCTAACGATAACGTTAAGTGCGGTCCGAGCACACCGGGCCCCGAGGCACTTAAGCTTGCTTAAAGGGCTCTTGGGGCAAGAAATAGCGTCACTACACACAACGCTGACTACAATCACGGTACCGACTGCACAGCATCTAACAGGCAAGTAAAGACACACGCCACGACGGGGGGGTCCAAAGTGTGGCCCCGGAGCGAGGCACATTCTAAAAAATATCATTTAGCAAGAAGCAGTCAGTTTACAAGAATAACGCCATAATATTAAGAAGAAAAACAATCCCCTTTTAGTCACGTGGAATTGGAATATATAAGACGTTATTTTTTAGAAGTGGTAAAATGATGAAAAATAAGCAAAACAACAAATAAAGTTGTCATTTTGGGAAAATTAAAAGTTACAATGCGACGAGAACAAAGTCATAATATTAAGGGAATAAAGTCATAATTACAGGGATGAAAGTTGACAAGAAAATAGTTGGAAAATTACAAAAAAACAGCCTAATTTTAGGAGAATACAGTCCAAAATATTAAGATAAAAAATGTATTCTAACAAGAAAAAAAGTTGACATTTTAGCATAGAGTAGAAATATTAAAGAAGAAATGACTTTTCAAAGCTGTAATATGAGAAACCGAATAAAATAATCATTTTTGGAAATGAGGCTGAAGGAATAAAGTCATAATATTACTAGAAGAAAATTTGTGGAGATTTGAGAAGTTGAATTCTTTGGAAAATAGAAACAAAACAGCAGTTCAAATGGGGAAAGAAAGCAAGTGAAGTCGATATTATGTCCTGTGCATCACCTTTATGACAAAGCTGATGCACTTGTTTCTTGAAATATACACTTTATAATTATATATATATATCTCACTTCTTAGCATATGGTGCTTCATTCACTATGTGGGCCTCGCTGGAGGGGAAAAAAAAGGCTGGGCCACCCCGACTATGAGGAAGAGCAAACTACGTTTATAACTTTAAACACGCAACTTGTGTTATGTTGCCAGTCGGGCTTCCGTGAGTGCTCCATGCGGTCCCCGTGGTCAGCTGAGTTTGAGACCCCTGATTTAGACAGAAACTAGAATGCAAGCTACTAACTTATTTGACTATTTTGTGTAAGAATGATATTTATTATTGTTATTATTAGAGTTGTTTGGCAAGAGAAAGAGCCTGCCTCAAAGGTGCGACCGACAGACATCCACTCTTGTGTGCGCTCGCTAATGTGTTTTGTTTTGTACCTGTGCAGTTTAGCGGAGGCTAGCAGCCATGTTGCACTTTTGGACCATTGGACCAGCTGTGGTTACTGCATTGTCCTGATTGTTAGCGCGTGTGAAAACCCTAGCAGGTTCCCCCCGCTCGATGTGGCCACTGAAGCGACTGAGGCACTTAATATTCACAGGATGTTCTGCTATTAAAAAGCTGATTGTCTGGTCTTCCATAAGATGGGACTCTGGTGTCCAGGTGTCGTTTTTGGCGCTACTGTCCGTGCAACACGCTTCCTAACAACACACCTCATGTTGGGGGCGGGTGTGGAGTTCAAGTCATGCCAAACCCTCATAAACACGCAAAACATTCTTCTCGGAAATGATTCCTCATAATTATGATCATATTTGGACGAAATTCCTGTATTATCTTTTTTCTCAACTTGGTTTGTCATAATATTACGATTTTTTTCTTGAATTTTTCAACTCTGTGCTATTTTTCCTTACAATTTTATGACTTTTCTCTTAATATTTCGATTTTATTCACATGAAATGACAGCTTTACTTCAGCTTCCGTCTTGGAAATGTCATTCCTCGGAATTATCACTTTATTGCTGTAATGTTTTGACTTTACTCCCATAATGTTCCCCCAACTTGATTTGGTTTCTTTCTCATAATCTTACTATTTTCTTGGATATTTCAACTAAGCTACTAAAATGAATTTTTTCCTCACAATATTGCGAGTTTATTCTCATAAAATTGCGACTTTGTCTACATATTTGGACTTTATTCTTCACAGCTGTTTTTTCCATTTCTGCAATCTTCCCCCCCCAAACTATTTCAACTTTCTTCTTGTAAATTTCCTTCCTCATTATAATTACTTTCTTCCCATGATATTTTGACTTTAATCTCATATTATCTTCCCTTACCCAATTTACCCCCAAAACCCAAAAACGTTTTTTCATATTTCCGCCCTATGCTAGTAAAATGACATTTTTCCTGACAATATTACGAGTTTGCGCTTGTAAAATTACAACTTTTTTCCTCTGAATATTTTGACTTTATTCATGTGAAATGACAGCTGTTTGTTTTTTTATTTTCCAACTATTTCAGCTTTCTTCTTGTAAAAGTTCTTCCTCTGTCATCACTTTATTGCCGTAATATTTTGACTTTAATCCCATAATATGATACCCCCCCCAACTTTATTTTGTTTGCTTCTCATAATATTTAAGTATTATAAGAAACAAAATAAACTTGCGGGAAAAGATAATAGTCATCCCTCGTTTATCACGGTTAAATAGTTCCAGACCCGACTGTGATAAGTGAACTTCCACAAGGTAGGGTTCAATATTAATAAATGGAATTAGGGCTGTCAATCAATTAAAATATTTATTTGCCATTAATTGCATTTTGTCTACTGTTACACACGTGGACAAAATTGTTGGTACCTTCGTTCAATGAAAGAACAACAATGGTCACAGAAATAACTTGAATCTGAAAAAAGCAATAAATAAAAATGATATTGAACGTCACACATTGATTTTCAACCATGCTTCAACAGAAATATTGAAAAAAATAAACTCATGAAACAGGCCTGGACCAAAATGATGGCACCCCATAACTTAATATCTTGTTGCACATCCTTTTGAGGCAACCACTGCAATCAAACGATTCCTGGAAGTGTCAATGAGACTTTTGCACTTCTCAGTAGGTATTTTGGTCCACTCCTCATGAGCAAATGACTCCAGTTGTCTCAGGGTTGAAGGGTGCCTTTTCCAGAAGGCATGTTTCAGCTCCTTCCAAAGATGAAGGCCAGGGCTCATAGAAGGCCACTTTAGAATAGTCCAGTGTTGTCCTCTGAGCCATTCTTGGGTGTTTTTAGCTGTGTTTTGGGTCATTGTCCTGTTGCAAGACCCATGACCTGCGACTGAGACCAAGCTTTCTGACACTGGCCAGCACATTTCTCTCTAGAATCCCTTGATAGTCTTGAGATGTCATTGTACCCTGCACAGATTCCAGACACCCTGTGCCAGATGCAGCAAAGCAGCCCCAGAACATAACAGAGCCTGCTCCATGTTTCACAGTAGGGACAGTGTTCTTTTCTTGATCTGCTTCATTTTTTCGTCTGTGAACGTAGAGCTGATGTGCCTTGCCAAAAAGTTCCATTTTTTCTCCTCTGTCCATAGGACATTCTCCCAGAAGCTCATGTAGTCTGGCAAAGTCCAGTCTGGCTTTTTTAGGACTTGTTTTCAACAGTGGGGTCCTCCTTGGTCTTCTCCCATTAAGTCCACTGTGGCCCAAACAACGACGGATGGTGGGATCTGACACTGATGTTCCTTGAGCTTGAAGTTCGCTTTTAATCTCCTTAGAAGTTTTTCTGGGCTCTTTCGTTACCATTTGTATTATCCGTCTCTTTGATTTGTCATCAATTTTCCTCCTGCGGCCACGTCCAGGGAGGTTGGCTACAGTCCCATGGATCTTCCATTTCTGAATAATATGTGCAACTGTTGTCACAGGAACATCAAGCTGCTTGGAGATGGTCTTCTAGCCTTTACCTTTAACATGCTTGTCCATCATTTTCTTTCTAATCTCCTGAGACAATGTTTTCTTTGCTTCCTCTGGTCCATGTTGAGTGTGGTACACACCATGTGACCAAACAGCACAGGGACTGACTGTAGTCCTATCTATAGGCCCAGTGACTGATGGCAAGGTTGTAGACACCTGTTAGTGGACACACTTTGAATTGACATGTCCCTTTGCTCACATTATTTTCACTCTTTTCTAGGGGTGCCATCATTTTGGTCCAGGCCTGTAACTTGCAATTAATCACAATTGCAGACAAACATGTTTTTATCTTTCATTAATGTACCTTTGACAGATCATTTGAAAGTTTTTAATAGACCCATCAATAAGAAACTGGATATGTTTGCTTTTGTGCTCATTTTTGTTGATTAAACATTTGTTTTTGTTTTTTTTAAACAGCTAAACACAAAATGGAGTTGAATGTATAAAAAACAAACCCGATGTACCACAAGTACCAGGTAAACAGGTAAACTGTCCATCACTGAAATCAAATATCGTGACTCTAACATTACAAATAAAGCTTTGCACAGGGCCCCCCACACATGTACGGCACCGCAGGTCTTCAAACATGCAAGTTTTATTCTGTCCTCTTTGACAAACTCAGTCAGCAGTTCAAGCACACACTCAAATAGATCGTTAATGAATTCCCTTGCGAGGCTTTACAGGCGTCTCATTGAGTGTTTTAGCTCGCAGCTCGAAGCAAAAAAATCCGCCGAGAGACAGCTCGTATCTAAAACTCGTATGCCAAGGTACCACTGTATAAATGACAATAAAAAACACCTTCGGTGCTCCAGCGGTTTCCCCAGCTGGGTCCAGCCGGTGGCGTCTGGGAGTCCGCGTGCTCCGGTGACGGTTTGGCTTGCGGGGACAGTGAATGCAAGTGGCTTTGGTCGGGAGAGCCATCTGCCGGGGCTTTGTGTGGGCCGAGGGCTAAACATGACGTGCGCACGTTAACCACGTGTCAAAAAATAGTGCCGTTAAAGGGAATTTCTGTCAACTTGCTATTCTTGCTTTAACTTTGACAGCAGCCCTTAATGGAATATTTTCATACAGCACAGCAAACCTGTTTATGACTTGCAAAAGACATTTTCTTTGACCATTATTAGAGCCCTACACGTGAAATAACACTCCTACAGTCACCTATACACTCCAGGGACCTATGCAAGGATCCTGTTTGTGGACTTCAGCTTGGCATTCAAATCCATCACCCCTGGGATCCTCCACCAGGAGTTCTCCCAGCTCACTGTGCCAGCCTCCACCTGTCAGTGGATCACCAGCTTTAAGACTCACTGACAGAAGCCAGCAGGTGAGGCTGGGGGAAATCACATCAAGCACCGCCGCCCCCTACGGGTGTTCTCTCTGCGCTGCTCTTCTCCCTGTACACTAATGACTGTACCTCAGGGGACCCCTCACTTGAATGGAAATACTGTCTTTTGTCCACTGAATTGAATTGCACTGGCATTATACTATTAACCCTTTTGCACATCTCAATCTTACGCTTTAATTCTTTATTTATTTCTGAAGGGTTGGAAAAGCTAATTTAACCCAAGTCAAAGTCCTTGTTTGTGTAAGCATACTTGGCCAATAAAGGTGATTCTGATTGTGATTCTTTGTTTACATCACATTGTGCAACTCTTACAGGCAGGCTACGGGATCACTGTAGGGACACAATAGACAGCTCGCCGCTTTAAAAGAGCAAGCTAACGAGCTCACTAGTTCGCCTCTAATTTATGTATTCTAAACTTAGAGTTTGAAATAGAGTGGGGAAGAAGAACAAAGTAAGAGAAGCCAAAAATGTACCACTTCCACACGGAATGGGAGAACTTTTTTTCCACCCTATTGTATCAGACATGCCATGGCTGACTACATGCAGCGTGAAGGTAATGTAATCAAAGATAATGTGTCATCTAGCGACCAGACTACTACATATGACTATTTTTTTGACCAATAAACAGGCCATAGGTAAGTGATAATACATAAAAAAATCAAAATGTAGTGAATTGGAATAAAGTCCAAATATGATGGGATTAAAGTCACAATTACGAGAAGGAAAATTTACAAGAAGAAAGTTGAAATAGTTTGAACATTTTTTCAAAACCTGCATGTCATTTCATGAGAATAAAGTCAAAATATTACAAGAAAAAATGTTCCAACGAGAAAAACAGCTGCAATTTAACGAGAATAAACTCACATTATGAGGAATATTATTTGGAAAAACAATGTCATTTTAGTAAGATACAGTTGAAAGAAAATTTAACTTCTGAATTTCTGAGAAAGGAAAAGATCACATTACTCAGCTAATAACAAAAGAACATAATATGAAGGAGTGCCCAGTTGAAGAGGAAAGTTGTGTCAGAAAATATCAGCAACTCAAAAATAGTTGAAATTAATCAGTAGTATTTTTTAGGGTAAACATTCTTACAAGACGCAAGCATGTCCTTATTTTGTGGCAGGAACACCAACCTGTCAAGTGCAGCAGACTTAGCAAGTGTCCGTCTGACGTCCTTGTACATCTGTGGTAGAGCTTGTGAAGCTCACTGGACGTGGCGAGTCCATCGATTTCAGCAGGTTTTTAAAGCAGCTTTTTCCTCTGTTGCAACGGCGACCATATCTTAGCAATGCGATAGGACACCTCTTCCTGACAGCGCAACACTCTGCTTTTCCTTTCACGAGGAACGCAACAGGAGCACGCAGCTTCACACATTCCTCGTTTTGGACTTGGTGCCAAGTTTCAAGGTGGTGAAAAAGATTTTTTAATGCTCCACATCACTGAGCTAACGCTTATTCCTTGCTGACAAATTCTTCCACCGTCGACGCTGTCGCTTCAACTGGAACCGCTGGACTTCTGCTCCGCCCCTCCTCCTGCATGCAGGGATGAGGGAGGTACAGCGCCAATCCAGTCCATATCGATATCAACAATATGGTTGGTTTTGATATTGTGCTTAAAGTAAGTATCAAAATATCGATATACAGCCCAGCCCTAATTATGACAAACAAAATAAAGTTGGACAAAAGAGTATTCATGGAAGAAAGTCAAAATATTATAGGAATAAAGTCATAAATACGGGAAAAAACTGGAAGACAGTTAAACTATTTTGATAAATGCAAAAAAAAGAGGGGAAAAAAGCAAAGTTGATATTGAGTGATGTACCATTTTCTTGAAATATACATAATTTTGTAGCATACCTTCACAAAATAACTGTGGCAAAGTTGCTTCCTTTCATTCCTCACTGTATGGCCCTCACTGGAGGAGAAGAGGTTTGATTTTTAAAATCACCTCAAAAGGTGTGACGACAGGTGAAGGAGGAGGTGAATTAGGCAGTGATCAACCAAAGAGGAGGCGGGTACCAGGAGGAAGCAAACTGTAACATTCATGATCATCTGACCGACATTCATCTCATCCAACAACAGGAAAAAACAGTTCCTGGGCGGTTACCATTATGAATCATCAAGATCACGTTAGCAGGAAGCTGCTGCATTACTTTGCTGAGATTACGCAACGTGTGCTGGCCACTGTGGCTGTGCGACCCCCCGGCGCCTTAAGAGCTGCGCTGGACAGCATGACCGCAGTTGACAGCTCAGGCTTTTCAACTTGACTCTCGTTAGCTGGGGATTTGTTGGACGCACGTTCAATATGTAATCATAAAAATATCGACCAATATAGAAATCTGATGTTGGTTATTATAGAGAAGTCATGAGCTTGCCATGTTGTCTTATATTTACTGCTGCTAAATGTCATCATACAAGTGAGTAAGCTTAAAAAGCATCAATCAGCAAGGGGGTGAACACCTCATCAAGCAAGCACACAGTTCATCATGGAGGCATCCACCACCTTCATCCCAGAGGACGTCTCTCCAGTCTGATCAAGCAGTGCTAATGATGCTTTTCGGTGGACTCCACGGAGCTCCTGTTGCGACGCTCCAGAGCGTCGTCCTCGTGCTGACACATTGGGAGGGCAGGTGGAAGATTTTGGACTCTGTCGTACCCGGAATCCCGGTCCAACACTACCTACCGCTTTGTTTGTTCTCATCGTCGGAAGAACTTGAGGTAAACCACGGCACCCAAGATGGCCAGCTCCATGAGGATGATGACGCCTAGCAGAAGCTTGTTTGTCATGAGCCTAATGGAGAGGCCGGCAAAACACGTTCATGACTAAGCACGACGCTACAGTCCACCCCGCGTGCTCACCATTCTCACACACACACCTTGCACATTACTTTCTTTTACTTGCAGGGAAACCCACCCTTTCGTGCTGGTAATCTCCATAATGAGGCCATCACTCAACCCAAATTCCCACCTCGATCATGGTGCAACCAAAAGTAACAACAATATTAAACACACAATGTAACTGCACCACACAGATATCGAAATAGTCGCTTACACTCTAATACACTCCTGATCAAAATCTTAAGATCAGTTGAAAAATTGCTAGAATTTGCATTTTGCACATTTGGATCTTAATGAGGTTTTAAGTAGAGCTACAATATGCAAAACAAGAAGGGGGGGTGAGACAAAAAACATTTTGAAAAAGTCATTTTTTGAAAACAACAATTCAACTGAAATAGGTTGTTTATCATCTGATCAAAAGTTTAAGACCATTGCTCAAAAAATAACAAAAAACTCCCCAAACCAGAACCAAAAATGTTGTCAGTAGGACTCAGTAATGAGGAGCTCCACCGTTCTTGTTCATCACTTCCAAAATGGCTTTGGGCATGCTTGATGTCAGTGTTTCCAGGAGGCTAGTGGGAACATTGCTCCAAGTGGTGAAGATGGCTTCACCAAGGCCATCAACTGTCTGGAACTGATGGCCATTTTTAGAAACTTCCCTTGCCATCCATCCCAAATGTTCTCTATGGGATTGAAATCAGGATGGTCCAAAAGAGTGATGTTATTCTCCCTGAAGAAGTCCTTGGTCAAGCCAGCATTGTGAACTGCAGCGTTGTCCTGTTGAAGAACCCAGCTGGTACCACACACACGAGGGCCCTCAGTCATGAGGGATGCCCGCCCCAACATCTGCATCCGTTTGACGACCCCGCACCACCTGAAGCTCCGGTGTTCCACTGAATGAAAAAGCTCCCCAGATGATGGCCCCCCCTCCACTGTGCCGGGTAGAAAACATCTCAGGTGGGATCTCCTTGTCATGCCAGTAACGTTGGAAGCCATCTGGACCGTCAAGGTTACATTTTTTCTCATCAGAGAATAAAACTTTGTTCCACCTTTCAATGTCCCATGTTTGATGCTCCCTGGCAAAGTCCAAACGGGCACTTTTGTGGCGTTGAAGGTCTTTGAATTTGTTTTTTAAACCCTTCTTCCGGCTCAGCGCAGGTGTGATGTTTTTGGGTCTACCACTTGACTTTTTTGTTCCATAATGCTCAGGATCTTTCCAAAAATGTAGAATGACTGATTTCCTGCTCCCAACCTCAGCAGCCATGGCACGCTGCGAGAGGCCTTGCTTATGCAGCTCCACAATCCCACCACGTTGGAAAAGAGAAAGCTTCTTAGCTTCACCATCAGGAGGGCATGACAGGGGGAATGATGACACTACATCAACATTTGGAGCACATTTGGGCTTTTATAGCCTGTGGTCTTAAACTTTTGATCAGCTGATAAACAACCTATTTCTTTTTTTGTTGTTGTTTACATTACAAGTTCCAAGTGCTTGTTGTCTCACCCCCCCTTCTTGTTTTGCATATTGTAGCTCTACTTAAAACCTCATTAAGATACAAATGTGCAAAATGAAAATTCTACCAATTTTTCAACTGATCTTAAGATTTTGATCAGGAGTATATTAGAGTGTAAGCGGCTATTTTGTTATCGGTGTGGTGCAGTTACATCGTGTGTTCCACATGCGTTATTTGTTGTGGTATTTGGGGTCGCACTGTGAGCATGGGAGGCGCGCAATGATTTGATGACCACCTGTTGGTTTCAGTTAGAGTGAGTCAATAAAGACATTTTTTTGAACGCCTCAATTACTCACAATTTTTCACCAATTCGCGGTTGGTCTGAGAATGCGACCTCCACAAGTACCTTACTCATGGTGCAACCACAAATAGCACAAGTAGTCCACAATGTAACTGCTCCACATGGACTATGCAGGTATCGTAACAGACCTTACACCCTCATATACAGTGGTGTGGAAAAAGTTTGCCCCCTTCCTGAGTTCTTTTATTTATTTTTTTTTATATGTCTCACACTTAAATGAAAGGAAATTTTACTATTAAAGGAGAACAAAAAACCAAAGCTACATGGTCCTGTGTGAAAAAGTGATTGCCCCCTAAACCTAATAAGTGGTTGGCCCCCCCTTAGCAGCAACAACTGCAATCAAGCGTTTGTGATAACTTGCAATGAGTCTCTTCCAGCGCTGGGGAGGAACTCATCTTTGCAGAATTGTTGTCATTCACCCACATTGGAGGCTTTTCCTTTTTAAGGTCATACCACAGCATCTCAATAGGATTCAGGTCAGGACTTGGACTAGACCACTCCAAAGTCTTCATCCATTCAGAGGTGGACTTGCTGGTGTGTTTTGGATCATTGTCCTGCTGCAGAACCCAAGTTGCTTTCAGCTTGAGGTCACCAACAGATGGCCGGACATTCTCCTTCAGCACAATTCATGCTTCCATTCATCACAGCAATTCTTCCAGGTCCTGAAGACCATCACACTACCACCACCATATTTTACTGTTGCTATGATGTTCTTTTTCTGAAATGCAGCGTTACTTTTACGCCAGATGTAATGGGACACACACCGTCCCCACATGAGTCTGTGTGGTGCAGTTACATTGTGTATTCCACATGTGTTATTTCTTTGATGACCCTCATGTTAATTTGTGTCTGAGAAGGACAAAATAGACATTTTGCGGTGTCTTAATTATATAGGGGTTTTTTTTTGTGTTCGTTTTCCCACCATTCAGGGGGTGGTCTGAGAGCGCAAGCCCCGCAAATGGCAGGGATCTGCTGAACTGCTAAAAGGTCATAATCTATGAAAGCGTAGTGTTTTGTAAAACAGTAGTTAAAGGAAATGGCCACAGTTTGACCCTGGAACTACTATGTGGGAGTGCTCCCTAATTCTACCTGCAATATTTGGTCTGGGAACAAACACAAACAGATCAGGGCTTGCACTCACCGCCGAGACATAGACCGAAGGATCTTTCGCGACCGACTGAGGTTCTCTCCTGTATTCTCCAACTGCAAACAAGAGAACATCGTACAACGAGCCCCTGCAATCAATAAGCGCTCCAAGAGTGACACTGTCTCAGATTCTTGTGCTTTCAGACCGTCTTAACCCACTCTGTTCCTTGTGCGGTCCAGTTGTTCCCGCTGTTCTCCCAGCTCCTCGATGATATCCGAGCCGATGTGCTCCGTCTCAGCGGCGAGGCGCTGACTCCGCTCGATGCTTTGGCTGGCGTTGTGCAGCGACTCGGTGCCCTGCAGGAGCAGGGCCCTCTGCGACTGCATGCGCGTCTGCAAAGGTGGACAAGAAACTAGTCACCCGCCATTTTGACTCGCCAGCGATGGCTCTGTCAGAACAGACCCAATCAACAGCTATGTGACTTGTCCCCTGCTAACCCAGCACAAGTACGCTTGCCATTCCCAGCCCTGATCAACATCACACCCGGCTTGTCCACACTCACACTTTGTCGGTTTTGCGATGAATAGATGCCGCCGTGAGTTCCGTCTGACGTCTGCGAACCGGCGGCCGAGTTCTTCATGTCCCTCTGCAGCTTGGCCAGGTCCCGCTGGTACAGACGCAGCTTCGTCCTCATCGGATTTCTGTACGACGGCGGCGCATCATGCAACTCTTCCTCCATTCCTTGCAACTGGGATGACAGGAGGAAAGGGTTGTTTTTTTATTTTTATTTTTAAAACACTTGATTGCATTTTTTTTTTTATTAAGAAAATATTTGTGTTGTGGCTTAAGTTGCAGAATTTGCCACAGTAGACTGCATTGGCAACTGCACTTTATTTATTTCTTTAGAAAGAAATAATTCAGGTATTATTTGTTGTTTATTGCAAATATATGTGTTCCACTTTCATTGTGTTTTATTACACAGTTTAAAAAAAAACAACTTTTTTTGACTTGACATTTTTCTCTTTTCAATAAAGGTTTTTCAAAATAACACATTTTAGAGCTGTAATTACAATAGAGTGAAACCAAAATATTTTTGCCCAAGAATGTCATACTGTCAAAATACTCATACTGTCCCATGCATTGTCAGGGGTGACCAAACTTTTTCCAGAGTGGGCCACATGGTGAAAAAGGATGCAAGAGCCACTTTAATATTTAGTCAAATCTATGCTATGAGGTTACAGTGTTCCCTCATTTATTGTGGGGGACGGATTCCCAAAATAGCCCACAAAGCAGTCAACTTTGTTTCCAGTGATTATATACGTTTTATGGCTGAAAAACCCACCGCCATACCGCGCGTACTCACTCCTCAGACCGTGCCTTGTACTGCCGCCGTTCCGCTGGAGCTTTTTTGTATCCTTTTTAAAACCTATTGCTCCTCCCGACTCCTTGAGCCGAAGATTACTTTATTCCGTAATGGCGCCCTAAAGTCGTTTAGCACGCAGCTCACACAGTTAGCTAGTTTGCTAGTGACCACTGGGAGCGCACGGTGGTCTAGTGGTTAGCACGTTGGCCAACACAGTAACAGCTTGGAGATCGGGAAGACCTGGGTTCGATTCTCTACTGGGCATTTCTGTGTCTAAATTGTCCATAGGTATGAACGTGAGTGTGATTGGTTGTTTGTGTGAGTGTGATTGGTTGTTTGTCTATATGTGCCCTGCGGATTGGCTGGTGATTGGCGATTGGCTGGCGACCAGTCCAGGGTGTACCCCGCCTGTCGCCCGAAGTCAGCTGGGATAGGCTCCAGCATGCCCCCGCGACCCTAATGAGGAAGAAGCGGTATAGAAAATGGATGGATGGGCTAGTGACCACTGGCCACAATAGGAAACGGCATGAAGGAGATTGATTGACAATGGCCTACAGCCAATCAGGACGCAGAACACAATGGGCGGGTTCACACTTAGCCAATAAGGACTGTTGTGGCTCTATATTTAGCCGTCTATTGTCTACTGTGGGTTCCTAATATGCTAGTACAGATAGTAAACACATACTGAGCCGAGGTGGAGCGGGACACATCTTCCACTCTCACATGAGTAAACAACACCCTCTACCGGTAGCAGTAATACATACAATCACAAACACATCACACAACACAGCACCGATAGATTGCTCTAATACACCACAGGGACGCAGAACACAATGCGTGTTCATACGCTGTGAAAATAAAAATGCTAAATTGCACTTTAAAAAATCCGTGAAACAGCGAATCTGCGAAAGGTGAACCACAATGTAGCGAGGGAACACTGTGTATATTTAAAGAAATAACTGCATCTCAGTTTTGTGATAGAGGTTAAAAAACGTTTTTGTAATATCATGACTTATTCCCATAATATTCCAACTTTTTTCTCTACCTAATTTTCCAAATTTTATTGTTTTGTTTCTAAACATTACGACTTTTAACATAAAAAATCCACTCCTATGCTACTAAAGTGACGTTATTTTTCCTCGTACTATTACATTATTCTGATGAAATTACCATGCCTTTTCTCGTTAGACTACAACCGTTGTTCTCTTAATATTTTTATACAGCTTATTCCTGTGAAATTGCTGCTTGTTTGTCTAATTTTGCTGTCGTTTGTTACATTATATTTTTAGAATGTGCCACAGGCCAATAAAATCACAGTTGCGGGCCTCACTTTGAACGGTCTCTTAGACAGTGCAGGTGTACCTCATGAAGTGTCTGGTGAACATGTAAACATGGTGGCTAGCTCGCTAGCTAACTACCGGTTGTCATTGCAAAAACTATCGAGCAAGGCGGCTCACAATTTCCTCAGCCTCCCCTTTCCTTTCATCGAAGGTCCTCATCAGTCTCTTCTTTTCCTCTGCAGGCGAACAAAACACACGTTTCAGTTAAAAAATGTCAACTGTTGTTAAGCCAATACTAGCTAACAGCCCATTTGTTTACCTGCATGGCTCCTCAGCAGCCTCTCCGGCATTAGCTTTATCTCCTCAAACAATGACCTGTACATTTCGTGCAACTTCTCAAATTCCTCGGACGACATTTTAGTTGCCCCGTGACTCAACGTGTGCTCACTTTTTGTTGATTTAGGACGCCGCTAAAATAGTTGAGTCGAGCGGTGAGTAATAAAACGATGATCGAATTCCTTCCGTTTGGTGATACTCGTGATCAAGCGGTCATAACTCCGGACCAAAATTCAACACGGTCAAGTAAATTATTTAAAAAAGTCAAACAATACATGTCGAATGTAATCTTCTTCGTGTGTGTGTAATGTAAAAAAAATCACACATGTCTGGAGCTGGCGTAACACTTTAAATAAACCATAAAAGTATTATGATCAGGCGCCTTTCAGAACGCTTTCACTCGTGCCTTCTGGGTAATGTAGTCGTTAGAACTGAGAAGTTAGTTTAAACGTCCTTATCGACGGGTTTATATCGTCGTTAACTACGTTCAGTATAGCTATAACGTCAAACCACCACGTATCTTGACTAGCAACCAGGCTGACAGGCGACAGGAACCACACATTTCATGATTCGGTTCGCGTTCTTTGGTAGCGGCTGTAAGGACCGAAAACCTACACACCCCACAATTCCATTGGCGCTCCATCGCGCCCTCGCCTCATCAGCTGTTGTACGAGCAAGCAGGCAACAGCATCCTGCAGGTCTTGTGCTCAAGATGTGGTTTCTATTATTCTTCGCCATCCCCGGCGTGGCGATGTTACTCGTGCTTTTATTTGCGACTCACATACGGTAAGATGGCATCTTTTGACGGGGGAGGCTGCGTTTGACGAAACGTTTTACTCTGTCTCACCGACTCACATTATTGACATCGCGAGGGACAGCTACCTTAAAAAAACACACATCGAGTGCATTATGGGATTAATTCCACACGATTTCCCGATGGATAAATCAATGGGGCAGAATAACGGCAGTGTGGGAGGGAAGCGTTTTTGGTACGGATGGAGCGGCTGCGATTTTGGCCTATCAGGAGGCAGCATGTGGCCGGGACCTCCTGGAATGGGCGTCATCAGCTGTCTTATTGGTCCCGAGGCCGACGTGCTCCTTTTACGTGTGTGTCAATAATTAAGCCAATGTTATCTATTGGCCAGGTGGTGATTTTGCATGTGAAATATCTATATTATTAAATGACTGACATGAAATATATGGACATGTATTTCCTCGCCCTGCTGTCATGCGTCTTAATGCTTGCCTTTTTTTTCCAACAGAAGATACGCTGCGGGAGGCGCGTGCACGTCCTCAGCTCGCCTGGACGGGAAGACGGTCCTCATCACCGGGGCCAACACCGGCATCGGGAAGGAGACCGCCCTGGATCTTGCAACACGAGGTGAATTTTCAAACACCGTCTTGTGCACTTTCAGCCTTCCAATCAGTGAGGTCCACGTTTTACGCCGCAGGAGCTCAGGTGATCATGGCGTGCCGGGACATTGACAAAGGCGAGGAGGCGGCCGCCAGCATCCGCTTCTCTTATCCAAAAGCACAAGTGGAGGTTCGGATGCTGGACTTGGCGGACACGTGCTCGATACGATCCTTTGCGCAGCAGTTCCTGAAAGGTGAAGAACAGATGAACGAAGTGTGTGAGTCTTCTTCGCTGGTGTTTCATTGCTGACGTCCGTCCTCTGGTTCAGATTTCACTCACCTTCACGTCCTCATCAACAACGCAGGGGTCATGATGTGCCCCTACACCAAAACCAGCGATGGCTTTGAGATGCACATCGGAGTCAATCACTTAGGTAAGACGCCATTTCTCTGCTCGCCAGACAGGAAATAAAACGCCGCCGTCGAACCTTTCCTCTCTGCAAGGCCACTTCCTGTTGACCTCCCTTCTCATCGGCCTGTTAAAGCGCAGCGCTCCGGCCAGGATCGTGGTGGTGTCGTCCCTGGCGCACAACTTTGGCTGGATCCGCTTCCACGACCTCCACAGCCAGGGCAGCTACAACAGCGGACTAGCGTACTGCCAGAGCAAGCTCGCCAATGTGCTGTTTGCTCGCGAGCTAGCTCGCCGCCTTGAAGGTACAACGCCACGTTCTAAATCAACTACCGAGTATTAGAATGACATTAGAAGGGAATAAAGTGTCAATAATGGTCCATATGACAATAGGAACTAAAATGAAGTGACATTGGCCCAGATCTTTTACCAAAACCCATGCCCCGCCCTGCTGTAGAGTTGCGGAGAAACCCGTGCAGCCATTTCTGTGCAGTCATGCTAGCAAGTAAACAAACGGCATTGAAAACATGTCAGAGAAGGACAGCTTGCAGACTCCAATACGAGCAGACTGTAACATCCTGACGTTAATGATACAATTCAAATATACAAAAATATTTTTTTCTAAATGTAATTTAATATATAGAATGTTTTTGTCTTTTTAATTAATTGATTTGATTATATTGTTAAAATTTTTATACATAAATAATTTATTTATACATTTATAATTTAAATTATATTTTGAATAATGCTTTTTTATTAACGAAATTCCTTTTTTTATAATGTATGTTGAGACTTTTGGGACACCCTGTATCACATTTATTTTTATCACATATTGTATTGTAAGATATGTACTTTTTTGTATTATTTGGTGCAGAGTCGCACAGAGCCCCGCAAGGCCATTTCTGTGTAATCATGTTAGCAAATAAATAAACGGCAATGCAAGAGGCAGGACGCTAAACCCCACCGAGGCCCCACAGCTACCAATCGAAAAACCACGACGTGCCGGCCGATACCATTCCACTCCAGTCCTGTAGGTGGCGGTAGCGCGTAATGGGTACACTATGGGAAGTACGTCATGTTTCTTGGAGTGACTTCACCTCTGGCGGCGACCGCGTCGTGGCGGTCCTCCCTCCGCGCAGGGTGCAACGTGACGGTGAACTCTGTCCATCCCGGCACGGTGAACTCTGACCTCACCAGGAACTCCACCCTCATGATGATCCTCTTCAGCTGCTTCTCCATCTTCCTGAAGACCCCTCGCGAGGGCGCCCAGACCAGCGTCTACTGCGCTGTAGCCGAGGAGCTGCACTCCATCTCAGGAAAACACTTCAGGTAGACACACCGCAGTCGAACAAGAAAAAAAACATCTAAAACAACACGAGAAAAAAAAAAAAATCCAGATATATACATAATGTGTGTATATATATATATGTATATATATATATGTATATGTATACATACTGTATATGTACATATATATATATATATATATATGTGTGTGTGTGTGTATATATATATATATATATATGTATATGTATACATACTGTATATGTACATATATATATATATATATGTATATATGTGTGTGTGTGTGTGTGTGTGTATATATATATATATATATACTTATATATATAAATACGTATATACAGTATATATATATATGTTATTCATGTTATTGAATGAGAAAGTGTCTTTAAACTTTTGACTGCTACACCAGCTTTAAATGAGAAAGTGTCTCCAAACTTTTGACTGCTACACCAGTCAAAAGTTTGGAGACACTTTGCCATGTTATTAAATGAGAAAGTGTCTCCAAACTTTTGACTTCTGGTGTCGTCAAAAGCTGGTCTAGCAGTCAAAAGTTTGGAGACACGTTGCCATGTTATTGAATGAAAAAGTGTCTTTAAACTTTTGAGTGCTACACCAGCTTTAAATGAGAAAGTGTCTCCAAACTTTTGACTGCTACACCAGTCAAAAGTTTGGAGACACTTTGCCATGTTATTAAATGAGAAAGTGTCTCCAAACTTTTGACTTCTTGTGTCGTCAAAAGCTGGTCTAGCAGTCAAAAGTTTGGAGACACTTTGCCATGTTATTAAATGAGAAAGTGTCTCTAAACTTTTGACTGATGGTGTAGTGCAAAGCTGGAAAATAGCTAACACGGTTTGAAAAGTTAGTGATTGAGTTGATTTTGGTCGGTGCCCAACAGTTGTGGGGGGGGTCATGAGAGGCAGGGAAGACGACCCTTAGAAACCGGGCCGCACTTTGGACACCCCTGAAATAGAAGGCAACTAAATCTTTAGGGGTGGGGCGCTTGAATGTTATCAATTAACAACGTTGTCCATCATCGCTATTATGGGTCACACATACTGTACGTGTACGGGAGGTGAGAGAGCAGATTGTTTTTGTTCCTTTTTCTATTTTCGCTCTTTTAAAATTTACAAACATTTCATGATGTATTCTGACTTTGTTCTCATAATCGTACACCTTTTTATGAAAGCCCTCCACTTAATTCTTTGTTTGGATTGTTTCTCATAACATTACGACTTTATATAAAAAAAAAGTCTTTTTCTGTAATATTTCAACTTCATGCTTATAAAAAATGTTTTCCCCTTACAACATGATTTTATTCCTGTAATATTATTGAATTTTTTCTCGTAAGATGACTGTGTTTTTATTTTAATATTATGACGTTTGGAACATTTTTGCCGTTTCATTTTGTTTTCTTGTTTTTTTAATTCAGTTACTTTTTATTTTATTTTTAGAATGTGCTGAGGGCCTAATGCAAAAATTCCACAAGCCACCAAATTACCGCTCTTTTTTTCCATTTTTGCTGTTGCTTTATTTAGTTGTCTTGTTTTGTTTTTTCAATGTAATTTTTATTTTTAGAACGTGCTGACGTCCACTTAAAAAAAAACGCCACGGGCCACCAAATTACAACTTTTCTATTTTTGCTGTTGTTTTGTTTTCTTGCATTTTAAACGGAATTTATTTTATTTTTTAGAATGCGGGTGAGGTCCAATTTATGAAAAGAAAAAAGGCCACTGGCCAGCAAATTACTGCTCTTTTCTTCATTTTTTCTATTGACGACTTTTGTTTTCTTGTTGTTCTTTTTTTTTCAATTACATTTCTATTTTATTTTTTGCAATGTGCTTAGGTCCCAAAAAAAATAAAATAAAATAAATGTAAAAAATTAATTGCACGAGTCACCAAATTATTGCTCTTTTTTCATTTTTGTTGTTGTTTTAATTAGTTTTCTTGTTTTTGAATTTTTT
Source organism: Dunckerocampus dactyliophorus (assembly GCF_027744805.1). Classification (NCBI taxonomy): domain Eukaryota; kingdom Metazoa; phylum Chordata; class Actinopteri; order Syngnathiformes; family Syngnathidae; genus Dunckerocampus; species Dunckerocampus dactyliophorus. The sequence continues at coordinate 1,404,077 of NC_072831.1, forward strand.
TTGACATTTTTGTTTTTTAGATTGTGCTGAGGTCCAATTAAAAAAAATTCCTTCTTTTTTTTCATATTTGCTGTTTCTTCTTTTCGTTTTTAGAAAGTGCGTCACGCTCGGCTGTGACACGGCTTCGGCGGTCTCGCTCTTTTTGTTACCGTGGCTTTTCACTGATTTACTGATTCTTCTTTGTCTCTCACTTCGACCCTGGCCGCCCCCGTCTCGGGCGGAGCTGGCGGACGTGCCGCAGCTGCTCTTCATCTGTAGCGTCCATTGAAGCTCACCTGCTGCGACCGGATGGCGCTCTGCGATTCCTCGCGGTGAAGACGCCAAACCACGCTTCCCATTTGTTCGTCATCCCGTTGAACTGCGTAGTTTGCTGTTGGCCTTCCTGGGTGCCATCCAGCATGCGAGCCCGCGGCCGTGCTGCACGTCCCGTCGCTCCGTCAGGCCGGTTATTTGTTAGTCGGGTTTCCTTGCGACCATTTTTTCGCAGTGCCTTTTAGTTTGTTTTTTGTTCTTCATGCGTACGTGCAGCTGTGACAATTGAAGACCTGTTACAGAGGGCCAATAAAAACACGCCACGGGGCCACAGACGGTCCCCGGGCCACACTTGGACACCCCTGAAGCGGCATGACAAGACTTTGGCTCCACCCTCTCCCAGTAACGTGACTCTCGCGTTTGCTGTTACAGTGACTGCGCCCCCGCCTTCGTGGCCCCCCAAGGGAGGAGCGAGGAGACCGCCAGGAGAATGTGGGACGCCAGCTGCGAGCTCCTCGGCATCGAGTGGGACTGATTCCAACGGAAGCCTTAAGCTCCGCCCATCTTGGCCTGCTTGTTTTTGGATGGTGTATCCACATCATCATGCGTCATTTTGCATTTTGTGTGTGTGTGTGTGTGTGTGTGGGGGGGGGGGTTATTGGTGAGCTATTTGCTGCTCACATCTTCTAAAAGCCCGCCCACAATAATGACCTTGTTAAGACAATGTCAGTCTACTTCCTTTCTGTAAGAGCATTTTGGTACCCCCAAAAAGGTGTGATACTGTATATTTTAGTGACACAACGTGAAAGCAAGCGGCTGCAAGTCATGCTGTAGGACAGGGGTGTCCAAAGTGTGTCCATTGGAGGACAACAGGAAAACTACACCCAATAAAGTCAGGTTAGGTGGGGGATCAAAGTCTTCATGATACGGGAAGAAGATTGAAATATTTGGGAAATGAAATGGATTATTTTATTGCAGGAAGGTTGAAATATGAAGAGAGACAGAAAGAAGTCATCATTTCAAGACAATAACTTCTTTTTTTTAAAGTCGTCATCTTATGAAAACCAAAAAATATGACAGGAAGAAATTTACAAGGATGTAAGAAAGTTGAAATATATGGAAAACCAATAAAAAAGGGAAAAACCTGCAGAAATTTTACAAGAATAAACTAATGTCACTTTAGCAGCATTTAGAGTTGAAATGTTCAAGAAGAAAGTGGTAATATTATGAGGAACAAGGAAAACAAAATAAAGTTGGCATTTTTGGAAAATTAGGTTGAGGAAAAGTGACAATATTATGGGAATAAAGTCGTCACGTTTTAAAAGAACATTTACAAGAAGAAAGTTGAAATTGTTGGAAAACGGAAATAACTTTACATGAATAAAGTCAAAATGTATTATGAAAAAATTCATATTCTTACGAGAATAAACGTACAAGAATAAACTAATGTCACTTTAGAAGCCTTTAGAGTTGAAATATTCCAGAAAAAAAGACCTTTTTGAAAAAGTTGTAATGTTGTGAGGAAAAGAAAAGAACATTTACAAGGATTATTGAAGAAGAAAGTTGAATTATATGGAGGATTAAAAAAGTGAAGTTGGCAAAGCTGACATGTAGAAGTTGGCACTGCCCGACCTCTTGGCGTAGCTGGAGGGGCAAGGTTTGGACACCCCTGCTGTAGGATGCGTGATATGGCGCTGAGCGGCCCAAACAGGGCCAGGGGAGTATGGAATCACAGGAGTGCCAAAATTAAAAGACAATCAATAATACAAAAAACATACAAATGTAGTCATATTCTTTTTCTATTTTGTCTTTGTTTTTTCCAAGTTGCCGTTGTTTTTCCTGTTTTGTCATTGCATTTGGTAATCCCATGCAAATGCGGAGGAATGACCCGCCCACAGTCATTCAAAAGTCAACGGGGGAAATTTAAATCAGATAAGAGATCTTCAAGATGGCGCCACACAGCTTCATCCATATCTGCATTCATCGACGCAGATATGGCCTTTAAAGACTTTCAAGACTTTTTTTATCAAAACTTTCCATGACGTTTTCCACCAACCGAGCAATTGCTCATAATTCTCGTTGAACACCTCTTCTCAACTCGTCCACGTCCACCATATTTCACTTTCCCCGTTCGCTTTTGATAAACGTGTATTTGCGTAACCATACACGACATAACCACTGCAAGCAGGCATCCTGGCAGAATGACCCGCCCACGTCACTCTTCTGCATTTGCATGGGATTACCAAATGCAATGACAAAACGCAAGTGAGAAAACAAAGACAAAACAGGGAAAAAAGACTACATTTGTATATTTTTGTATTATTGATTGTCTTTGTATTTCCACACGTATTGCCTTTTAATTTTGGCACTCCTGTGATTGCATGGGGGAGAGGCATCTTTGTCGGGTGTTTCACATTGTTTATGTGAGGAAAAGCTTGCAGGGTTTATTCTTCCAGCGTAGGAGGATACAAGGAAGTAGGAAGGATACAAGGAAAGGTGCAAGCCAAGCCACGTCTGTTAAATGTGACTTTGTGACGTACTGTCAAGCAGGCAATACACAACACTGTGTTCATGCTTTTTTTCTAGAAAAACTGGTAAATGAGTGGGGACTCCTTGGTCAGCCTTCCCGCGGTCGGTCGGGTGTTTTTCCACGCGCGGGACTTTTGCCTTTTCACCGCCGCTTAACCTTCACGTCGCAGAGTTGAATGTTTGCATTTCGTGTCAGTAAAGGACAGGATGACCCACGTCTGCTTCTTGTTGTCAGTCCTTCCCACCGTGCCCCCGCTTCCACTTCAGCACCCCCGGCATCAAACTCGCTCCCGAGCAGACGTGACATCTGTAAAGCTGACATAGAACATAGAATTATACGACATAGACTCAAGTCTGGACACAATAATGGCAATAATGCGTGTGTTATTTATTGATGTGAATATAGTATCATTATTTGATCAAATCTACATTTCTTTGGCTATTTTGATGTTTTGAATAGAAATTGTGTTTTGAATGATTTGGTTCTGAATGGCCGCACGGTGGTCAAGTGGTTAGCATGTTGGCCAACACAGGAACAGCCTGGAGATGGGAAGACCTGGGTTGGATTCTCCCTTGGGCATTTCTGTGTGGAGTTTGCATGTTCTCCCCGTGTGTGTGTGTGGGGGGGGGGTTTCTGGGTACTCCGGTTTCCTCCCACATTCCAAAAACATGCATGTTAGCTTCATTGGAGACTCTACATTGTCCATAGGTATGAATGTGAGTGTTTGTCTATATGTGCCCTGCCATTGGCTGGACACCAGTCCAGGGTGTACCCCGCCTCTAACCCGACCCTAATGAAGAGAAGCGGTACAGGAAATGGATGGATGGATGGAGGTGAGGTGCCTGGTGCTTTCAGCAGTTGAGTCTGTTTTGATATTTCCACTACAAAGGCAAAATGAGTACACATAGGACTGGAAGACAGTGGTGAGGTGTGCTGTAGGTGTGACAGAGGAGTTCAAGGTGGGGGTGGGACTGCATCAGGGATCAGCTCTGAGCCCCTTCTTGGTGGCTATGGTGATGAACAGACTGACAGACGAGGTTAGACAGGAATCTCCATGGACTATGATGTTTGCAGATGACATTGTGATCTGCAGTGAGAGCAGGGAACAGGTGGAGGAGAAGCTAGAGAGGTGGAGGTTTGCCCTGGAAAGGAGAGGAATGAAGGTTAGCGCAGTAAGACAGAGTACATGTGTGGGAATGAGAGGGACCCAAGTGGATGAGTGAGCTTACAGGGAGAAGAGATCAAGAAGGTGGAGGATTTGAAGTACTTAGGGTCAACAGTCCAGAGCGATGGAGAGTGTGGAAAAGAGGTGAAGAAGCGTGTACAGGCAGGATGGTACGGGTGGAGAAAAGTGTCAGGTGTGATGTGTGATAGAAGAGTTTCAGCTACAATGAAAGGAAAGGTGTAGAAAACTGTGGTGGTGTTTGGTCTAGAGACAGAGACAGAGTTGAAGATGCTGAGGTTCTCTCTGGGAGTGACCAGGAAGGATAGGATCAGGAATGAGTACATCATAGGACAGCACATGTTAGAGGTTTTGGAGATAAAGTCAGAGAGGCCAGACTGAGATGGTTTGGACATGTCCAGAGGAGAGATAGGGAATATATACTGTAGGTAGAAGGATGCTGAGTTTGGAAGTGCCAGGCAGGAGGCCTAGAGGAAGACCAAAGAGGAGGTTTATGGATGTAGTGAAAGAGGACATGAAGGTAGTTGGTGTGAGAGAAGAGGATGCAGAAGACAGGCTTAGATGGAGGCAATTGATTGGCTGTGGCGACCCCTGAAGGGAAAAGCCCAAAGGAGAAGAAGAAGAAGTTGGGTGGTACCTGGCACAACAGCAGGCATGTCCTGGAGCAGGAATGAAGAGGGGATGTCAACCAAGAGCATCACCAACTGACAAACGAGGGTCAGCCTGGCATCATTCAGTGGTGTTGGCAGATGAACCGTGTGTCCGCTCATCCCGCCCGTGACGTGAAGGTCCAGAACATGGCCACTGTAACGTCTTCTGCGGCGCTGGCTGTGCGGATGCGGACAGTCGTTTGAGCCAAACTGATTGATTGAGCCACACTTCAATACAGTCAAGAACCTTTTTTTCCTCAAGTTTCCAAACCACGAACGTCTTCCCCAGCCCGACCGCGACAGGACCCCGTCTCTGTCCCGAGTTCCAGGGCGAACTTACGTAAGGTAAGTCCCAGACTTCTGCACTTCAGGAAATGACGTCCGAATTTCTATGTGTCCCTGGTTACGTAAGTTGTCGTCGTGATACCAAAATAAGAGTCCTTATTTTCTTCAGCCACTGCATGACAAAAGGATTGAGCTGGGCAGTATGTCAACACGGGGCCAAGAATACAATGTTGCAGAAACATGCGCCATTACTTTATACAGCCTGTGTCACGTCTTTATTGTAAATGTGATCATTATTCTTGCTACTCAGACAATAAACTCGTGAAATGTCATATGGGAGGCACTTGCAGTACTGATGCATCCCGAAGGGGTCGGGCGTACCTGAGCTGAAAGGTGCTTGTTCTTCCGCAAGCGTTAAAAGCGAACAAATGGGACTAACAAGTATCTGAAAACGACTTCAAAACTGGAACCCAATTATTCTTTAGCTTATCCTCTTAACGAGCAGCCTTTTTTAACATTAAAAAGGAGCCAGTGCCTCACCAGCAGTGCACACTTCAGTGCTAGTGACCTTCTTCCGCTGCGCTGACAGGCCAGGAGAGGTGCAGCGTTGCAACTTCTGCTCAACAGGAGATCCCAAAGGCGTCCATCTTGACAGGAAATTGGCTTTGCTTAAGGAACCCTCATGTAGGCAGAGCTCCCTCTCCTTATTGATGACGCATTTCAAGCTAGTGTACCGTGGCTGGCCCGGACCCCCCAGTGCCTAATAAAATATTTTCCCTAAACCAGATGGGCCCCAAAATGATATAAAAGTCCAGAATTCAGGTAAGGGAATTAACGAACCAGAATGTAAAATAAGTACACTGACTTGCTTTCATAATCACAAGTTTATTGTTGATTGAACAGGGACAATGCTCGAAAAAGACATTCATTACATCTCCTTTCCATCTCTTATATCCCAGGACTGGTGGCTAAGACAATAAAATACCACCAAAAATGATGAAAATACAATCAAAAATAAAATACAACCAAAATCAATACAATCCATCCAGCTAGTACATCTATTTATACACTCATCAATATATTAGGGACTCTAATAGCTATTTATTCAAATGGTATTTGGGGGTGGGACACTTCTCATTCAATGTATGCATCATGTCTGAATTCAACAGTTCGAAAATAATCAAGAGTTCTAGCAAATATTCGAGCTAATCAGCATCAGCTGGGGAGCTACCTGTTGGAGACCCCTAAACTACACGCAGCATCTCGGTCAACCACTGAATACATCGCTGGTGATTTACACAACCGTTCTCAACACTTTTCTGACTTTTCGATGATACATGTCAGAATATCAAAAAAAGACCAACAATATACGACCACGAATGCTGATTTGTCAATAACACATCAGAATATCAAAAAACACTTCAATGAAGTTCCATGACCATAAATGCTGATTTGGCAATAACTTTCCAAAAAGATTATTTTTTAAATGCGTCAGTGAAATTACAGCTCCATAAATTGTGTTTTGTCATGAATACTTTCTGACATTTGGAGTGATTATACATGTCAGAGTATCAAAAAAAGACTTGGCCATGGATGTCACTCAGATGGTTTCTCCCCTGGAAATAAAGAGGAAGGAAAGCATGGTTATTATAGCCACGTGTTGCTCCAGAGCCTGATAGCCATGCAGGACATACTTACAAGTGATTGGTCCAATGGTTAGTGGCTTCATTGGAGGAGACTTTGGGACGGAGCGTTTTGCTCTCCCCGGGCAGGACTGCATGTGGAAAACATGACAACTAAGTTCTTCAGCAACAGACACGGCATTGTTATTGAACAGAATACGGCATGTGACTCACCGGGATGCAGAATGCACTCCTCTGGTCACACAGGCTGAGACTGCAGTGGAGGTAAACATCTCGGTATTCCTGATCAAGAGGGTAGACCTGGGCCGAGAAACGTGCCTGAAGGGATGAGCCGCTCTCAATCACAAACACTTTCTGGCGCTTAATGGGACATCTAATTAAAAAAAAAAGTTTATGATCAGCATTCCGCATCACGTCTCCGTATTCACCCAACTAAGCAAAGACATACTTGTTGTGGATGAGGGACACTCGCTCAGGAGTGTCAGGATCTGGTGAGGGAGAAGCGAAGCAGTCCTCCAAAACAACCACCAAGCTGGGATCACTCTTGTCCACAGAGACCCCCACATGTAACTGTGAGACCAATGGAAGGACCACCGGACTTGCTGCATAAGGCTCCGTATAGTCCGGTTTCTTGAACAGGACCATGGAGGCTCTGACCTTGGCACCTGAGCCAACAAAGACACCTTCCATCCTGTCAATAAGAGACACATATCCTCATAAAGCAAGCTCTTCTCTCATTATTATGGGCATGCCTCTGCAATTGTGTGTAAATGTAACACTAATACTTGCCGGCGTGGTGGGTCCACCTTCACAGCTCCAGATTGGTGTGACGGATCAACAGGGGGGAGATTGTGGTGCTGACCACTGGGTCTTCACACAAAAGCAAACAACTCCTTTCGGTATCAAAATAAACTATAAATATTGTCCAAAAACGGTATTGCGGCCTTCTTTACCTTTTTGCTGCTGAGCGGGTCGGAATGGGTCCCCTGTCTTGATGAAGCGCTTGTACAGAGAAACTGAACAGAATTTGGGTGGTGCAGGTTGATGATGAGAAGCTTTATAATAATCAGAGCAAACTGGGGCAGCCACCACTTTGCATGTGAAATCGATGGCTGCAGCAGTGTAAGGAAACGTGACAATGCAAATGGAAATGTGTGACAAAACGGTCAACAAAAACGACGGCTTCCCAGCCTTTCCTGTCCTGGCACAAGCAAGCAAGGCGCCATTTATGGCTTCCGCATACGTAAGCGTACACACCCACCTGTGCCCACGTGCCCACACCCCTCCACATCCACGCAGACTAAATGCAGTGCTCTCCACCCAACTTACCTGTCTCCTCCAAGTGGCAGACCTTGTTAAATAAATGCTTTGATGGTAATTACACAGTACGATTCAGCAAACTGAGGATACAATGTCAGGCTATCGAGCACTCGGAGAGCGCAGACCTCCGTGAAGTGCCATACATGCTAACATGGGCATGCTAACACCAAGCATAATAGTGCTAAGTGATGCTGCTATGCTAATGATAGCATTCTAGCAATGCTAACATGCTAACGTTAGCATGCTGACGCCAGGCATACTTGTGGGTGTTAATATAAGTGTCTAGCTAAGAAAATGGCTAAAAAGGCTACGATGCTGTTTGCATTAACACCGAGCATGATAGTGCTATGTCTTTATATAAGTGTTTACCTATTAGTAAAATAGACAATTTTGGGAAAATTTGCATTTTGGATGACCCCCAAAATGTCATCAGTTCTTCCATGTCCCATTTTTGACAATTCTTGAAAATGTCATCCAAATCCATTCAGAACTTTTCAAGTTATTTTGAACACAGACAAACAAACAGCAGCAAAAACATAACCTATGCGGTGCACTTGTGCCAAGTCCTGTGCTTGGCGGAGGTGATCATCCTAAATCATATTGGTCGTTGTATTCGTTACTACTCACAAGGAGGCGGGTCTGATGGTCACGTTCAGTCTGGCGTCTGTCTTCAGGGGATACACGCATGACAAAGGAAGTCTCAGGGGCAGAGAGAAGGCACTCCTTGCTTGATAGATGAATAAAGTGTTGGAGTAGATGACATGTGTGCTGTTGGTCTGAAAAACACATGAGAACATGTCATCAAATGCAGCCTTTTATTGATGGATGGATTAATAATCACTTGTTTGCCTTGGACATGAAATGAAATGTCTCCAATACGTGTGTGTGTGTGTGTGTGTGTGTGCTCCTTTTTACCGTCAGTGTGTTTCCACAGGCACCTTCCTGAGTGTCAGCTTCGTACCACACGACACCATCTTGCTCTCTGGTCATGGGACAGTTGAGGAGTGCCAGGTGGCCAGTCAGTGGTTCATAACCAGCATGTCTTGCGCTGGCTGCGTTCACACCCACTTGTATTTTGCCAGGGCCACAAATAAGCTGACTGAGGAGTGGTGGATCCAAATCTAAACAAAACATGATGGGGGAATTAGTTTCATCTTCTCTGTGTAATTTGCCAAAAGATGAACATAAAGGAGTCACCTTCACAAGAGAACATATTGCTGCACATCATGACATTGTTCATACTTTATACATCTGGTAGCATGGGTGCTCTATCAATGTGATGAACATTCTTACACCACATGGGTCCACACTGTCTGTAACTTCTTCCTTCATACCTTCACAAACGGGACTGCAAGAGGAACCCCTGCGCTCACACAGGCTGAGGCTGCAGTGGAGGTAAACATCTTGGTTTTGTCCCTCAAGAGCGAAGGGCAGGGTGGAGAAATGAGCCTGGAGGGATGAGCCGCTCTCAACCTCAAACACTTGTTGGCGGTTAGCGGGACATCTAATAAAAACAACGTTTATCATCAGCATTCTGCATCTCGTCTCCGTATTCACCCCGACTAAGCAGAGACTTACTTGCTGCGGATGAGGGAGAATCTCTCAGGAGTGTCAGGATCTGATGAGTGAGAGGCGAAGCAGTCCTCCAATACGACCACCAAGCTGGGATCACTCTTGTCCACAGAGACCCCCACATGTAACTGTGAGCCCAGTGGAAGGACCACCGGACCTGCTGCATAAGGCTCTGTATAGTCCCATCTATGGAACAGGACCATGGAGGCTCTCACGTCGGAACCCAAGCCAACAAAGACACCTTCCATCCTGTCAATAAAAGACACATACGCTCAAAGCATGCGCAGACCATCTTATTCTGGCTCATCCCTATTGTTATGGGCCTGCTTGTGGATGAATGCTCTAACATTGTGTAAAAATGTAACCCTTATACTTGCCAGCGTGGTGGGTCCACCTTTGCAGCTCCGCTTTGGCGTGCTGGATCATCAGGGGGGAGATTGTGGTGCTGACCAACCTCTTCATTGGGCCTTCACACAAAAGCAAACAACTCTTTTCAGTATCAAAATAAACTATAAACATTGTAGAAACATACTCAAGCGTGCAGAAAATGTAAACATGAGTGACGTAGAAAGGTCGGCTATGCAAAATGTTTCGACTTTACTGTAGTCATTCTAAATCATCTCATATTGCCAATTGTATCAAAGTCCCATTCATTCATGACTACTCACGCCAGGATGGATGTGATGGTCAGTCTGGTGTCTGTCTTCAAGGGATACACGCATGACACAGGAAGTCTCAGGGGGAGATAGGAGAACGCAGCGCTTTCCGGATAGATGAATAAAGTGTTGGAGTAGATGACATGTGTGCTGTTGGTCTGAAAAACAGATGAGAACATGTCATCAAATGCAGCCTTTTATTGAGACATTGGGTATTGGTAATTGAGCATGCATGGCATCAACGTGGAGAAAGGTTCTCATCAATACTAAACACAAATGTTATTGTTGGTTTGCCTCGGACATGAAATGTCTCCAGTACGTGTGTGTGTGCTTCTCTTTACCGTCAATGTGTTTCCACAGGCACCCGCCTGAGCGTCAGCTTCGTACCACACGACACCATCTTGCACCCTGGCCCGGTAACAGTTGCGGAATGCCAGGTGGGCAGTCAGTGGGTTAAAACCAGCGCGTCTTACGTGAGCCGAATCCATGCCCACTTCCATTTTGTCAGAGCCACAAATGAGCCGACTGGGGAATGTGGGATCCAAATCTAAACAAACATCATGGGGCATTCATTTCAGTTTCTGTGTGTAGTTTGACAAAATATTAAAATACGGTCGCCTTCACAAATAACATGTTGCTGCAGATCATGACATTGATCAGACTGTAGACCAAAGTGCAAAGTCTAAAGTGCGGCCCAGGGCCTTTAGCAGCCCACAGCTGTTTTTTATTGGCCCGTGGAACATTCTAAAAATTCAACAGAAAAATCAGCAGTAATTTTGCAAAAATAAAGCTAATATGAGGAGGAAAAATGTTTCCATCTAACAAAAAGTTCTGATTTTACAAGACCGTCATAACTTTATGAGAAATAAGGTCATTTTAGTAGCATAAAGGTGAACTACAGAATGCATAAAAAAGTAGAGTCTCCAAAAAGTAGCCACTAAAGTTCCAATTGAATATTTCCATGAAACGTCTTTTATTTGCGTATGTTGGCCGCACGGTGGTCTAGTGGTTAGCATGTTGGCAACACAGGAACAGCCTGGAGATGGGAAGACATGGGTTGGATTCTCCCTTGGGCATTTCTGTGTGGAGTTTGCATGTTCTCCCCGTGTGTGGGGGGGTTTTCTGGGTACTCCTGTTTCCTCCCACCTTCCAAAAACATGCATGTTAGCTTCATTGGAGACTCGACATTGTCCATAGGTATGAATGTGAGTGTGAATGCTTGTTTGTCTATATGTGCCCTGTGATTGGCTGGCCACCAGTCCAGGGTGTATCCCGCCTCTCGCACGAAGTCAGCCGGGATAGGCTCCAGCATGCCCCCGCGACCCTAAAAAGAGGAATGCCGCGGTTTTGTCTTTGGTCGGCACGTGCTCGGTGGGCCCAAGATGGTGCTCCACCACACCGGAGGAGAACTGCAACTGATCGGCTGTAAGAGCTTTTTGGGGACCGTGTTCTTGCTTTGAACCGCTTGGTGGAATGGCCCCCGGGGTCACTTGATTTGACGCTGCTGGACTTTATTCTGTGGGGCCATCTCACGTCACAAGTGTATGTGATACCACTTCATGACCTCCACAGCAGTCAACAGCGAATCAGGGCGGGGGAATGATCAGGCCAGCAGTGCGGGACATGCGGAGGAGAGCACAACTGTGCATCCAAAGAAATGGAGGTCAAGTTGAGGACAAAGTGACAAAGTCATGCATGCAATTACGCAATAAATGTTGGTATGGAGGGAAGGATGATGTCCATACCAACATATGCAAATAAAAGACGTTTCGTGGAAATATTCAATTGGAACTTTCGTGGCTACTTTTTGGAGGGTCTACTTCTTTGGATACGCCCTGTATTACATAAGACTTTTTTAAGAGTTAAGTTCACACTAATAGGCTTTTCCACAAAATATCAAAGTTGCAACCTTTCATTTTTCACTATGCCGCCCTTGATGGCAAAAGTCTGGACACCCCTGCTGTCGACTACAGGGTTCAGTGTCTTCAACCTCATTTTTACCTTCACAACCCGGACTGCAGGAGGAACTCCTCTGGTCACACAGGCTGAGCCTGCAGTGGAGGTCAAAATCTCGGGGTTCTCCCTGAAGAAGGAAGAGCAGGGCGGAGAAACGAGCCTGGTGGGATGAGCCGCTCTCAATCACAGACACTTGCTGGCGCTTAGTGGGACACCTAATAATAGAAACAACCTTTTATCAGCATTCTGCATCTTGTCTCCATAGTCAGTCCACTTCAGCAAAGACATACTTGTTTTGGATAAGGGAGTATTGTCCAGTACGATCAGAATCTGATGAGGGAGAAGCGAAGCAGTCCTCCAAAACAACCACCAAGCTGGGATCACTCTTGTCCACAGAGACCCCCACATGTAACTGAAAGCCCTCCGCACCTGCTGCATAAGTCTCTGTATATTTCGATTCCTGGAGCAGGGTCATGGAGGCCTGGGTGGCACCTGTGCCAACAAAGGCACCTTCCTCCCTGTCAATAAAAGACACATGTACTCAAAGCAAGTTCTTCTCTCGTTATTGTGGGTCTGCAGCAGAGTGCAGTGCAGTGCTCCGCAATTCTGATGAAATGTAACCCTTACACTTGCCAGCGTGGTGGGTCCACCTTCACAGCTCCAGATTGGTGTGATGGATCACCGATGACCAGGGGGAGATTGTGGTGCTGACCAACCTCTTCATTGGGCCTTCACACAAAAGCAAACACAACTCCTTTCAGTGTCGAAATAAAGTATAAATATTACACAAACATACTCAAGCATGTAGAAATGTGAAACAATTCCACAACACAACACTGATAGAACATGGCAGCAACCTGTGAGGATACAACATCTGGCTCTTCTAAATGTTTCTACTTTCCTAGAATCATTCGAAATCGTCTCATATTGCTAACTGTATCAATGTGACAGTCATTCATGACTACTCACAACTGGATGTTCACTTTCAGTCTGGCGTCTGTCTTCAGGGGATACTCGCATGAAAAAGGAAGACGCAGGGGGGGAGAGGAATCACTCTTTGCTGGCTGGATGGATAAAGTGTTGGAGTAGATGACATGTGTGCTGTTGGTCTGAAAAACACATGAGAAGTCTTCATCAAATGCAGCCTTTTATTGAGACATTAGGCCTCGGACATGAAATGTCTACAGTACGTGTGTGTGTGCTTCTCTTTACCGTCAGTGTGTTTCCACAGGCACCGGCCCAGATGTCAGCTTTGAACCACACGACACCATCTTGCTCCCTGGTCCAGGAACAGTTGTGGAATGCCAGGTGGGCAGTCAGTGGTTCATAACCAGCGGCCGTCATGTTCGCTCTAGCCACGCCCACTTCAATTTTGTCAGGGCCACAAATAATCTGACTGAGGCGCGGAGGATCCAATTCTGGAGAAAACATTATGGGGCATTGATGGTTTTATTTCATTTGCTTTGAGTCACATGCCAAAATATGAAAATCCATGACAGTCACCTTCACAAATACCATATCGCTGCACATCATGACACTGATCATACTGCAATTTTATGAGAACCAACTTGAAATATGACAGAAATAATGTCACTTTCGTAGTATAGTGTTGAAATATTCAAGAAATAAAAAAAAAAAAAATGTAATATTAGGAGAATCAACATAAGAAAATAAAGTTTTGGAAAATGAGGTTGGAGAAAAAGTGATTATATTATGGTAGTAAGTCAACATATTATGGGAATAAAAAAGAGAAAAAAAATGAAGTTAAGTTGCTAATAAGCTTTTTCACCTCCATGACAAAGATGAGATGTAATTATTTTTCTTGAAATATACACTGCTCAAAAAAATAAAAGGGAACACTAAAATAACACATCCTAGATCTGAAATAATGAAATATTCTAATTAAATACTTTTGTCTTTACATATTTGGATGTGCTGGCAACAAAATCACATAAATATGATCAAAGGAAATCAAATGTATTAACCCACGGAGGTCTGGGTTTGGAATCACGCTCAAAATTGAAGTGGAAAAACACACCACCTGTTGTCTATTCCATTTGCTCAACAGATTGTGAAAATGATTGTCCATCTCTGTTGCTTCCTAAGTGGACAGTTTGAATAACGGCGCACTATATATATATATATATATATATATATATATATATATATATATATATATATATATATATATATATATATATATATATATATATATGTGTGTGTGTATGTATCATACGTATTAATATGCATTTCCAATAGCTTACTGCATGTAAAACTATCAGAGTAAAACTCTAAAAATGTGTTTTGTGTTGACATTTGTGGGTGTCTTGGGTGCAAAATAAAAATACGGTTGCTCCACAATGAGTTTTGCCAGTGTGAGCAGCAGACAAGTAAAATGAATCCAAAAGAGTGCAGATGTTTTTGATGGTGCTTGCAGTCAGGGTATGATAGCGTTGCATTACAATTGCTGTGCTATTGTGCACACCCAGCCCAGTATTATGTATTGATTATGGTACCTGGAATGTTTCCAGCGGTGATCAGCACGAGGAGGAACAGGAACACCCCTCCAGGTGTCCCCATCTTGGAGCGCATGCGGTGCTCAAGTGATCAGGCGTGTTCAGACACACGTGCTGGAAGATGAGCAAGAATTGTTGCCGTTAACTTTGACCAGGAAAGATTCCAGTAGTTGGTGACAATGTTTCATATTTATATGCATATTTGTTGTCTGGACTCCATCATAGCACACAAGAAGTTATCAAACACTTGAATAATCAATAAACCACACTGCCCCACAAACTCACTTTGCAGGCTTTCTATCAATCTTAGTCGGAACAAAGACGGATGCATACCCCTCCTTAAGTGTCACACACAAACACACGATATTTCATGGAGTCATATGAAAGGGACTCGATGGGGGGGTGAGGCTTACAAATCAAAGGATGCAAGGTCATATGCTAATTTACTTTTGTGGAATATTATGATTTTATTCCCGTCATATTTTAACTTTTTACCCAACCTAATGTTCTTTCTAAAAATGACAACTTTTTTGTTTAGTTTGTATCTGATGTTACAACTTCAAAAAATTATAAATTTATATTTCAACTCCACGCTACTAAAATTATGACTCTTTTGTCTCATACCATTTCAACTTTATTCCCACAATATATATATATATATATATATATATATATATATATATATATATATATATATATATATATATTATATATATATTATATATATATATATATACTTTTTCTTCAACCCAATTTTCAAAAAATTACAACTTTGTTTTGTTTGTATGTTTATAATATTACAAGTTTTAAAAATATTTCAACTCTATGATTGTACAATGTTATTTGTTCTGATAATATTACCAAGATATTCTCAAAAAATTCTGACTTTCTCACTAGATTACAACTTTTGTCTCATATTTTGACTTTATTCTGTTAACATTTTAACGTTTTATCCAACCTAATACATTTTGTTTCTCATAACATTGTGACTGAGAAAAAAAAAAATTCAGATTACAATACAACTTAAAAAAAATATATATTTCAAAAATCAAGTATTTACTACAGACGTGCTTTTGTGCGGCAACACAACCACCCCCCACCAAAGTCATCCATTCATGTCACTTGACCTCTGATAAGCAGGGTGCCGAAGGGTGCCGAAGGAAGTGAGGGTGAGAGAGGGAGGCAGAGAGCAAGCACACCCCAGCAGGCAGGCAAGGGGAGGC
Source organism: Dunckerocampus dactyliophorus (assembly GCF_027744805.1). Lineage (NCBI taxonomy): Eukaryota > Metazoa > Chordata > Actinopteri > Syngnathiformes > Syngnathidae > Dunckerocampus > Dunckerocampus dactyliophorus. The sequence goes on from NC_072831.1 coordinate 1,419,863, forward strand.
AACGCCCCGGCGGGCAAGCGACACGCCCACCACACACACACACCACAGGGAAGAGCGTTAGATGGACCAAGGTAGGGAGGGGGAGCTCAAGCACATCCCACCAGGCAGGCAAGAGACGCCCCCACCCCACACACACACACCACAGGACGGGAGAGAAAGACAGAGAGAGAGAGAGATGGATAAAGGAAAATTAAGTAAAATCAATGAATGATTTCAAAATAAGTCAATAAAACAAAATCCAAACACACACATTGGGCTAAACCCCACCAACCTAACAGTGAGGACACCATGACACAGTAGAAATAACTCAAAGGACAAAGTAGCCACAAATCCTGCTGGCCAAAGCATTTAACCCCACAGACCCCATAAACACTTAGACGAATGTCGAAAGCAAAGCTAGCTAACATTTGCTTCAGCTCTTATTATTTTCATTATGCCAGACAACGAGTGCACCGTTTACGTGCTTTGTCAATCAAGAAATGTTGCCAGTCGTATCAAGAAAAGACCAACGACTCACACGTCTCCTTCAGCGCCAACAGAAGAAAGTCAAAGGCGGCTGGTAAATACAGAGTCAGGTAACTTACGTTGGTCAAAAGGTGTGTTTGCCTCTCGGTCCAAGATGCGGGTCTGCTCTCAGACATCCAGTGAGGCGTCCTTTATGACAAAGCGCTGATACCATTGTCGTCACGCGTCCGCCAGAACGGCCATTTGCAACTTTGTTTCATCTTCCTGCGTGGCGCCAATGCGTGACCTCTCTGTGCACATCTAATGCTTCTTATCTGCAGGTTTCAGGAAATACCAACTTGTTCACATCACCTCGTAGGGAACTGAATGTTCCGTTAGACCAGGGGTGTCAAACTCAATCACACAGGGGGCCAAAACTCAAAAGCCTACTTTAGGCTGTGGGCCCAAATGGACATTACCCCCTAACCAACCCCCCAACTGTGCACCTTTCTTATTATCCATCCATCCATTTTCCTCTGCTTATCCGGGTCCGGGTCGCCGGGGCAGCAGTCTCAGTAGGGAAGCCCAGACTTGTCGGCCCCCGGCCATCTCTTCCAGCCCCACCGGGAGGACACCAAGGCGTTCCCAGGCCAGATGTGAGACATAATCCCACCAATGTATCCTAGGTCTGCCCTGGGGCCTTCTTCCGGCCGGCGAGAGTCATCCGGACGAGATGCCTGAGCCACCTCAAATGGCTCCTCTTGATGTGAAGGAGAGTGGCTCCACTATGAGCCCCTTCCGGATGACTGAGCTCCTCACCCTGTCTCTTAGGGTGAATCCAGCCACCCTATGGAGGAAGCTCATTTCAGCCGCTTATATCCACAATCTCGTTCTTTCGGTCACAACCCAAAGCTCACGACCATAGGTGAGGGTGGGAAAATACAGTATATCGACCGGTAAACTGAGAGCTGTTTTTTACATTCTATTTTGTCTCTGCAGTGATGCAATGACAAATAAGCCACGGGCCGCAGATGGCCCCTGAGTCGCACTTTGGGCACCCCTACACTCCTACTTTTGTGGCTCTCGGTCCAGGTTGGGGATGTGGTATCCGTTTCATGAGCAAACCACAACTATTTGGCTTGTTGGCTCAATGGAGTGGACGAGCGATGCAGGGGCTGGTCAGTGAGCTACAACTGTCAGCCCTTAATGAGTGGCGTCACCGCGGCTCAAAGATTTGTTTGGAGGTGCACATCTATGGTTACATTTGTGCCTTAACATTGAGGTAACAAAGGCAGACCTTGACCCCTAATAACGTGCAATAATTACTTTGTGTCCACAAGCACATTGCTGCAGCACTCTGTCACCCCCTTCCTCTCTCGCTCGACCTTTTTGCTCGCGCGGGTGGGCGAGTCAGTGTATTAATGTACCTCTGGCCGGGTTTTGTGGACTGGGCTCCTTGCTGGGGCTCATGGGTTGCTGCCTAGATAGTGCCGAGGCATACGGGCGTGTTCAGTGGACAAAATACGGGCCTGTCGGTCGCTCTCTGGGAGGTGAGGGCACTGATATGATCACAATTTTTTTTCAAAATGTTGATGCAATCGACAGGCAAAGTCCCAAAGATCAACTGGTAGCTCACGACCGATGGGCTGGGGATCCCTGCTGTAGACCTTTACAGGAGGTGCACTTTGTATACAGAGAAAGAGTAATTGTATCTCTTCTTAGTTTTTTCCCTCATCCAATCTCCCGATACTTACACATAGGGGTGCGCCGATCAATCGTCCACCGATCAGTGTTAGCCAATTTCCTTGGAAAAGCATGGTATCGGCATATCCCGATACTTGCTTTATAACGCTTGCCGCACACACGACCCGCCACACGCCGACAACAAGCCCCGTCAACCAGAGCTGCCTGTCGCCTCCTGTGTGTGGTGCCCATAAGGCGGATAGCCCGAAAAGTGGTTGGATTTGTCGGACTGCCTGGAGGTCCTGCTGGAGCGCAATAAAGCTGATCTCACATCCAAATTCTCCTTAAAGAAGCTGCCTGATCCTCTAAGTTTCACTCGTGGTTTTGTAAAAGTAAGTCAAATATGTTTTTGTCTAAATTTTATGGTTCCCGTTTCATACCATATAGCCCAGGGGTCACCAACATGCATGCTGCCCCCCACGACCACACGAAGCACCTGCAAGCCTGCTTTTCATTCAGGTTTTCAGTTAATAATGAACGAACAGTAGAAAGAAATGCATTCTCAAATACAAAATGTGAGTTGTGGATACCAGCATTTTGTTCATGTTCTGGTTAACAAGCATATTCGCTTTGTTTGGCTTGAAATAAGCTATGAAAATAAATGTTACAAAAATGAGTAGCTCTTGGCTATTTTCATTCTGTAAAAGTAGCTCTCAAAAAAAAGGAAGGAAAAACTTTGGTGACCCCTCACTAAAAAAGGAGGTCCACCACCCAGGGTGCCAATCCAGAGGCACCGTCCTTGATGTCAATGCGATGCTGCAGTGTCGTGTCAACCAACACATGACTCTAGTAAAATAAAATAAAGACATAAAAATAACTTACATGTAAGTTGTGATGCTACGATCAGGCTTTTGTGCTGCAGATACCAATACCGATCATCCATGAGTGAAATTGGTTGATACCAATACTGATCCCAATCACATAGATGAAGCGTAAATGTTTAAATGAGGGAAGGATGGAACATGAGATCCGCAGGTGGATTGCTGTGGCGTCTGCAGTGATGCAAACTCTGCATGGGTCTGTCCGAAAGGCAAAGCTCTCAATTTACCGGTGCACCTACGTTCCTACCCTCACCTATGGTCATGAGCTTTGGCAGTGACCGAAGGGACAAGATGGCGGGTACAAGCGGCCAAAATGAGTTTTCTCTGGATGGTACCTGGGCTCTCCCTTAGAGATAAGGTGAGAAGCACTGTTGTCCGGGAGAAACTCGGAGTAGAACCGCTGCTCCTCTGTATTGAGAGGAACCAGATGAGGAGGCTCCGGCATCAGCTCAAGAACATGAACAAATGCTGGTGTCCACAACTCACATTTTGTATTTCAGAATGAATTTCTTTCTACTGTTCTTTCATTATTAACTGAAAACCTGAATGAAAAGCAGGCTTGCGGGCACCTCACGTGGTCGTGGGGGGCTACCTGCTGCCCGCGGGCACCACGTTGGAGACCCCTGGTTTAATCCATATATAAACGACATCTGTAAAGGCGCGAAGGGCTTGAAATTGCAGATTTTTTATTTGCAGGTGATACAACCAAATTTTGCAGTGGAGATGCAGGAACTCATGGAAAACATCACAGAGAAATGAACTATACTAAAAAGATAATACTAGAATATCTGTAAAACCTAAGTACAACTAAAATGATGCTATTTGGTAAGAACAGCATCAAAAATGATCCAAATGCAAATGGAAGGCACAGACATTGACAGAATGAACGAAAATACATTTCTCGGGGTGACAATAGATAATAATATGAACTGGAAATCTCACATGAAAAATAAAGTGGCTAGAAATACCTCAATACTGAATAAAGCAAAATTACTCCTAGACCAAAAATCACTCCATACGCTCTACTGCTCTCTGGTATTAGCATATCTAACTTATTGTGTGGAGAACAACTATAAGAGTACACTACACTCATTAACTATGCATAAAGAAAATCACAATGATTCAAATTGGCTGATCTGGTAAACTATCAAACTATAACATCTTACCCAAAAACGTAAAACAATTCTTCTCAAGAAAAGAGGAGAAATATGATCTTAGGGACAAAAGAAAGCTAAAACACTTCTATGCACGGACTACACTAAAAACCTTCAGCATTTCTGTGTGTGGAATCAAGTTGTGGAAGGGAATAAGGAAGGAACTCAAACGACGCACTAAAGTGAGCGATTTCAAGAAACAGTACAAGCAGTTGATGTTTCTCAAGTAGAAGGAAGAAGACACGTGAACCACTGTGCACGTACAATGCTATGTCTAACCAGTCTTGCACTGACTACAAAATCTTCATTTTCGGTGGGTTCCTTGTCTGTACTCACTCACTGTCAAACTGAGTCTCTGTCAACTATTTCATCAGCTATTATCAATTTCTTACCATGATAAGGTTGGTTGTACATTGAACCAATGTATTGCAGCTGATGTGAAACTGATGAGGGGTTGGATTAAATAAGCTTTGCTTCTTCCTACTCCTTCTTGGACATGCACAATTGGGAGTTGTGTGATGTGATGAGCTCCACTGTCATTGTGTGCATGTTCAACATGAATTCACCTATTACCATTAGCATTACATTTGGTTAATATGCAGGTCAAATGATTCAAATGGAGGGTTGTTGGTGATTTTAGGAGTTTTTTTCACAAGGCTTTGTAGGCGGAATAGATGCGTGCCATTATGTGAATTCTTGCTGCGTATTTTTGGCTGTTTTCCTATCTTTAGAACACACTGAAAAGAGAAACAAATGTGTATTCATGTTTCACATCAGAATTGTGGATGATGGGAATTTTTTTTTCAAAGTGCAGTTTTCCTGTAAGATAAGATATTTTTCAAGTTGTCAGGAACAAAATAAGGTTGTCATTTTTTGGAAAATTTGGTTGAGGAACAAGTTACACAGTTGGCTCTTACAACATTACGGTTCGAACATCACTCCCTCGCCCTATTGCGGTTTCTCAAAAATTAAGTAATTTGTAAATGATGGCTGTTTCGTGGTGGACTATGGCCTATTATTAGTCAAAAGATATTCAAAGACAAGTCATATGTAGTATTCTTGTCACTAGGTGCTAGAAATGTTACATTGATGAGATATTACCTTACATTACCTTAACTTGCACTGCATTAAGTCGGCCATGGATGCAGAGTGAAATAAAGTTCGCCCCCCCATTCCGTGTGGAAGTGGTACATTTGTCTTCTTTCTTTGTCCTTCTTCCCCACTCCATTTGAAATACTTTTTAAAGTTTTGAAGAAATAACTTGGAGGCTAACTAGATAGTGCAGGAGCTTTTGCTGTATGCTGTGAGCGGTGGCCGCTACTTATGTCCTTGCAGTGATCCTGTATCCGGTGCATTAGTGTTGCGCAATGTGAGAAAGTCATAAACAGGTTGGGTCTGGAACCAATTAACTGCCATAAACGAGGGTTTACTGTTTTTGAAAGGGGCCAACATTCGGGCTTCTGAACGTCGCTGGGCAGATTACAGTAATCCCTCGTTTATCACTGTAAATAATACATAAATTAAGAAATTAATTCATACAATTTCATGGTAGGAAAACTGAAATTTAAGGTGTAAATGTAGGTCAGTGCTTCTGATCGTGTTTAGGCCAGCAGAGAAAGCTTTGTTAGCCCTGACTGCACACCACTGTGTTATAGGTGAAAAAGCAAAAGTCATATGTATTCTATTTTTACAATATACTGATGGCCAATAAAAATTGAGCTGGAGGCTGAAATGGCCCAGGGGCCGCACATTGGACACCCCTGCTGGAGATGGAGATGTGCATGAATATTTGGTGTGTGTGTGTGTGCGTGTGTGCGTGCTTGCCCACTCACTCTGTGCATTGATACAATGAGTCTTTGAAGACGACCTTGAAGCTCTGTTTCTCCAGGTTGTGCACTGCCACCTACAGACACACACACATGCACATAGACACACACACGTGCACACAATGAGGTCAATGCTCGTCGATGAACATGTCATCACATGACATGGGTCACACTTACACTATCCAGCTCACGGTAACACCTCTGAGCTCCCACAAGGATGACACCAGCTCGTCCATGTCGTCTTCCTGGTTCAGGTTGTCCACACACTCCTTATCTGTGGAGACCCAGTCGCTATGTCAGTGACACACATGCACACACACACACACACGCATGCAAGCGCACACACACACACACACACACACGCATAAGTGATGTGTAACATAAACCTTTATCCTATATGTGGTCCAGATCTCCCAAGCGTCGGAGCTCCTCTTTGAATCATCTTCATCGCCTTCCTAGATCCTTCTACAAGAAGAGGGTGAAAGGCCGTGTCTGGCTCTGATGGGCTCACACAAACATCACTGTACTGTGATTAGGGCTGCAACTAACCATTATTTTACTAACCAATTCATCGGTCGATTATTTTTACCATTAATCGATGAATCGGATTTTTTTTTAAAGAATACACACCTTTAATGTCCGCCACTTAGCAACATTCCCTTTAAGAATGCAGAAGGGACTTTTTCCGTCCCCAAAAATCATAGCACAGAGGGCGAGGAAGAGGAATTTCTCCGAAACCGAAATTGAAGTAGATAGGTATAAACAATCAACTGAGAAACATCACAAACACTCTACTGCAAAGCAACGAGTCACTGGCACAGACTGCTACATGTGCTTCACCAAGACAATAAATAGGGAATAACAAATAGCCCAACTTTAGGGGCAGGCGTTGCGTTTGGCATTGGCTCGTCTGCTGTGGGGGCCTTGTTTGATGGCCAAGTTGTGAAGCACGTAGCAAGATGATATGGCCTGCACTGGACAGGTACAGTCATAGCTATTTGTAGTTTCACTGTTCTACCACTAGGTTCTGTGTGTACGCAAGGTAAGAGTTGTGCATAAATGTACGCATTTTCCTGCGCACGAGTACAAGTGGATACATTGCATACTTTGCGCGGGAATGTTCTTACACACAGAGAAGCATTTGCTGGAGATGGAGATGTGCATGAATATTTGGTGTGCGTGTGCGTGTGTGTGTGTGTGTGTGTGCGCGCACGCTCGGTCACTCACTCTGCAATGAGAAAATGAATCTTTGTAGACCACCCTCTAGCTCTGTGTCTCCGGGTTGTGCACTGCCACCTACACACACACACGTTAATGTGTGTGAACAGCAAGATGTCATCACATGACAAGGGTCACACTTACACTATCCAGTTCCCACAAGGATGACACCAGCTTGCCCATGTCATCTTCCTGGTTCAGGTCGTCCACACACTCCTTACCTGTGGAGACACAGTCGCTCAGTCAGTAGCACGCACACTGTGCATGCACACATACACATAAGTGATGTGGAACATAAACCTTTATCCTATATGTGGTCCAGATCCTGCCCCAAGTGGAGGAGTTTAACTACCTCTGGGGTCTTGTTCACAAGTGAGAGAAGGAACATGTGGAACATGAGATCCACAGGTGGATTGCTATGGCGTCTGCAGTGATGCAGACTCTGCATGGGTCTGTTCTGGTGAAGAGGGACATGAGCCGAAAGGCAAAGCTCTCAATTTACCGGTGCACCTACGTTCCTACCCTCACCTATGGTCATGAGCTTTGGCAGTGACCGAAGGGACAAGATGGCGGGCACAAGCGGCCAAAATGAGTTTTCTCTGTAGGGTGCCTGGGCTCTCCCTTAGAGAAAAGGTGAGAAGCACTGTAATGCGAGAGACATTCGGAGTAGAACCGCTGCTCCTCTGTATTGAGAGGAACCAGATGAGGAGGCTCGGGCATCAGCTCAAGATGCCTACCGGTCGCCTCCCTGGGGAAGTGTTCAGGGCATGTCCGACCGGTAGGAGGCCTCGGGGAAGACCCAGGACACGTTGGAGAGACTATGTCTCTCTACTGGCCTGGGAATGATTCGGGATATGCCAGGAAGAGCTGGACGAAGTAACCTGGGAGAGGGATGTCTGGGCTTCCTGCTTAGGCTGCTGCCCCCAGAACCCGCTCTCGGATAAGCGGAAGAAGATGGATGGATGAAATTTAAAAACTTTTTTTTTTTGTTTTTTTAATGAAAAGTGAACCTACTAAAATCAGACTAAAATGTTTTCATCAACTAAAACTATGACACATAGAACTGACTAAAATGTGACTAAAACAAGGAAGCATTTTCGTCCAAAAGATTAAGCCTAAAAATAAAATGGCTGCCAAAAACAACAGTGAACAGCAGCACAAAAGCTGTACGCATTTGGGTTAACATGAGAACCACCCCTTAAACATTGTAACCAATGAAACGGGAATGGTGATGAGAGGGGGTACGTTTGATTGTAAAATGAATCTTTCTGTGAACTCCAATTGCACTGAAGAAGAGGTCAACTTTACACAACATGTTTTGGTAAAGTCCTTTAGTGTGAAGCGTGTCCCTAACTCCTGACATAAAGCCCCGCTGCCTATCAATTCAAGATTCAAGATTCAAGAGTTTTATTGTCATATGCATAGTAAAACAGGCAGTTATACCATGCAATGAAATTCTTATTCTGTTCATTCTCCCAAGAAAAGAAAGAAAACACAAGAAAGAATAAGAACATCAACATAAATACCAATAAATTAAGCAACAACAACAGAAGAGACATTAATACAAATAAATAAATAAATAAAGTGCTATGAGTGTGTTGCGTACGGCGTGTGTGAGTACTTCGTTGAGAAGCCTGATGGCCTGTGGATAAAAGCTGTTTGCCAGCCTTGTGGTCCTGGACTTCAAACTCCTGTAGCGTCTGCCTGACGGTAGGAGTGTGAATAATGAGTGTTGTGGATGTGTGCTGTCCTTGATGAGGTTGTGTGTTCTTCGTAGGACTCTAGTTGTATAAATGTCTTGCAGTGAGGGGAGGGCTGCCCCAACAATGTTCTGTGAGGTCTTGATCACCCGCTGGAGTGCCTTCCTATCACGTGTTGTACAGTTACCGTACCAAACAGTGATGGAGGCGGTAAGGACACTTTCCATAGTGCATCTGTAGAAGCAACTCAGGATTGTGGTGGACATGCCAAATTTCCTCAGTCTTCTCAGGAAGTACAGTCTCCTTTGGGACTTCTTCATCATTTGTTGGGTGTTGTGAGACCAGGTGAGGTCCTCGCTGATGTGTGTGCCAAGGAACTTGAAGGTTTTCACCCTCTCCACCTCAGTCTCATCAATAAACAGGGGTCTATGCGGCTCCTTTTCCCTTGTTCTTGGGTCTATGATCATCTCTTTAGTCTTATCTGTATTGAGAAGGAGATTGTTATCACGACACCAAGCTATGAGGTCCGCCACCTCTCTTCTGTATGATGTTTCAACACCACCAGTGATCAGGCCGATGACTGTAGTGTCATCCGCAAATTTAATGATGCTGGTGTTGTTCTGGGAGGCCACGCAATCGTAGGTGAAGAGCGTGTAGAGGAGCGGACTCAGCACACACCCCTGTGGGGTCCCAGTGCTCACAATTCTTGAGCTGGATGTGCGGTTGTGGACTCTGACTGACTGGGGTCTGCCTGTTAGGAAGTTAAACACCCAGTTACAGAAGGGGGGGGGTGACAGGCCAAGTGTGAGGAGCTTATTTGTGAGTTTGTGGGGGCTGACTGTGTTAAAAGCTAAGCTATAGTCTATAAATAGCATTCTGACGTATGTGTCCTGGCCCTGTAGGTGAGAAAGGGCTGTGTGGATGGCAGTGTTGACTGCATCATCCGTGGACCGGTTCTGGCGATATGCAAACTGTAGGGGGTCCACAGTTGCCGAGATGCTCTTTTTGATGTGGGTCATGACTATTCTTTCAAAGCACTTGATAACAATAGGAGTGAGTGCTATAGGGTGATAGTCATTCAAGCAGGTCACGTTGCTCTTCTTGGGTACGGGCACTATGGTGGTGGACTTAAAGCAGGTCGGTACAGATGCTTGTGCAAGCGACAGGTTAAATATGTCAGCAAGCACATCAGCTAGCTCTGATGAGCAAACCCGAAGTGCACGTCCTGAGATGTTGTCTGGGCCGGTTGCTTTTCGTGGGTTTGTTTTGTTCAGAACCCTGCGCACATCAGCTGATGTCACCATGAGAGGTGAGTCCTGTGTGCTCCCCAAGTCCAGCCACCCTCTCTGCTCATCAGGAGTTTGGGTGTCAAAGCGGGCATAGAACTCATTCAGCTCATCTGGAAGTGTGGTTTGGCTGGACGTGGCTACGCTACTCCGCTGTCAATAGTTTGTGATGTGATGGAGCCCCGCCCACATGCGCCGACGGTCTGAGGTGGAATAGTAGCCCTTCAGCTTCTGTCTGTACTGTCTTTTGGCCTCCCGTATGGACCTCCTCAGGTCATATCTGGCCTTTTTGTAGTCATCAGCGGTGCCCATGACAAATGCAGTCGAACGAGCACGTAGCTTAGCCCTTACATCACAGTTCATCCACTGTTTTTGGTTAGGGTATTTTCTGTAATACTTGGTGGTGGTAACAGTCTCTATGCATGTGCTAATGTAGCCAGTAACAGCAGACGCGTATTCATCCAAATCAACAGTACAATCTTCCCTCCCCGCTGCAGTTTTAAACACATCCCAGTTTGTGCAGCCAAAGCAGTCCTTGAGTACTTGATCAGTTTCTTCATTCCACACTTTAACTACTGTACTTAGAGGGGGAGCTTGTTTGAGAAGTTGTCTGTATGTTGGATAAAGGAATATGGAGATGTGGTCGGCCTTTCCAAAGTGGGGTCTTGGAACAGCCTTCAAAGCACCTTTCATGTTGCTGTAGACTTGGTCCAGGATGTTATTTTCCCTGGGAGGATGGGATGGGATGGGATGGGAGGATGTCCAGATAAGGAGTAAGTTCTGGTATAATGCCACATCGTTGTTGTTGTTTACAAACCTATCTAACCGGTGCTGAATAAGCGAGTGAGCTCCTTGTCCTTCAACCTGCAGTCTTGCTGTCTGGTCTTGTTTCTCAATGCTCCACGACGGTTGTCGGTCAAAAACACAAAGTTGTACATCGCATGCGAGCGTGTCATATGAACAACAGGGCCTTGTTGTCATCACCTGGGCTGGAAACAATATCACCACAAGGAAAAACCTTGACTGTGTTCTTCCACAGTTTTAGCTACTTATTTGCTAATAACAGCCCACATGCAACTCAACACAATTGTGCAAAAATGTGGCCATTTTCAAATTTGGAGCTCATACCAGCAAAGTCACGGAACAATGAGATATTCACAACAACACGCGCATTGAACCTTTAAACCGGGGGTCTCAAACTCGCGGCCCGCGGGCCATTTGTGGCCTGCCAAGTCATATTTTGTGGCCCGCGACTTGACAGGAAAGACTACTGGAATGCGGCCCGCAAGGTCTAATTCAGGGGTCTCAAACTTGAGGCCCGCGGCACATTTGCGGCCCGGCAAATCATATTTTTCGGCGGGTAATTACAGCCGGGCAAGTTCAGTGTTACTTACAGGGTCAAGTAAACACCAGCACTGAACTCATAGTGGTGTTATCACATAGAGATGGGCGGGGGGTGAACACTACCTACAATTGCAGTGCGAACACAAAATGACAGCACAACATGTAATAGGTCAGTAAACACACACGGGGCAACTACTACTATGGAGAATAATGTTGCACTAAAACAGTCTCATTCTTTGTGCAGCATGTCCTCATGAGAGTCACGGGTAAGCTGGAGCCTATCCCAGCTGAATGCAGCAAACTACAAACTATTACATTATTTTTTTTGTGTCACGTTATCACCGTATCAAGGTTTTATCGTTATCGTGAGCCATGTGTCACAAATCGTGTCGTGATGTACCCTGAGATTCCCAGCCCTACTCCCAGACTCTACCTCCAGTGGCCCCCAGTGAAATTGAGTTTGAGACCCCTGCTTTAAACCCTCACAACCCCGGTCATCTGAATGGATGCCAAGGTTTGGGCCTTCCATGGTCGCAATTTTGTCATTTTAGTAGCATAAAGCTGAAATATTTAAAGGAAAGCTTTTTATTTTGCCCCTCATCCACAATCCTTATGTGAGACATGAACACGTCTTTCTCTTTTCTGTGCGTTCTAAAGTTATAAAAACAGCTAAAAGGAGGCAGGTAATTATGCACATAATGCAGTGCTTCTCACACTGCAGTGGGGCAGGCTCCCCTGGGAGTGCGCAGTGAACTGTCAGGGGGGGCCTGAGAAGCAGGGAGGACTTTCAATATTAGTGCAGACTTGCCAACATGTATGAATGCTATCCATTTTGTTGCTTTTCACAGGTTTCAGTTTTGGGTTCGGCCTCTACAGAACAGATAAACAAATATATATGATCAGTTTCTCAATCGTATTTCAAATCGGGGGGGTGCAAAAGCATTTCTGTCCCCTGGTGGGGGCATGGCAGAAAATAATTGCGAACCACTGACGTATTGGGACACACCTATTATTACACCTCCAAAAACCCTATTTTGCCCGCGGCATCACTAAGCCAGTAACATTTGGTTAATATGCAGGTGAAATTATGCAAATGGAGCATTGTTGGTGATTTTTTAAAGTTATTTTTCACAAGGCTTTATATGCGGAATAGGTGCGTCCCATTACGTGCATTCTTCGCTGCGTGTTTTTAGCTGTTTTTCTATCTTTAGAACGGACTGAAAGGAGGAAAAAATGTGTACAGTGTTCCCTCTCTACAACGCGGTTCACTATATGCGGACTCGCTGTTACACAGGTTTTTTTTGTGTGCAATGAGCTTTTTTTTTTTTTTTTTACAGTGTATGAACGCCCATTTTATTCTGCGTCCTGATTCGCTAAGGGAGAACACACGTTGTGTTCTGCGTCCCGATTGTCTAAGGGACTGTAGGGACTGCCTAATTTACATAATTGTCCAAATAGCTGTTCGTAATACTTTAATACTGTAAGTTTGTTCCTCCCCGACAGAACTCACAATGCTTTATTGATATGACTCCTGATGACACGAATGCCCTGATTGATGCCCACTCACATCCGCTGACTCACGAAGCCATCAAGCGAGGATGAGGAAGAAGAGGAAAACGTTTATATCCTGTAAGCAAAAACATATATCATGAACGAAAAAACTTCTATGACACGGTTTCACTTAACACGGGTATTTTCTGGAACCTAACTCCTGTGTTAAACGAGGGAACACTGTATTCATGTTTCACAGAAGAATTGCGATGATGGGTGCAGTTTTCCTGTCAGACAAAAATATGTGTTGTTATTTTTAAAGTTGTAAGGAACAAACAAACAAAATGAGTTGTCATTTTTGGAAAATTTGGTTGAGGAACAAGTTACACAGTCGTCTCTCGCTCCATCGCGGTTCAAACATCACTCCCTCGCCCTATCCGGGTTTTTCAAAAATGAAGTAATTCGTAAATGATGGCTGTTTAGTGGTCAACTATGGCCTATTATCAGTCCAAATATTCAAAGACAAGTCATATGTAGTATTCTTGTCAATAGGCACCAGTAATGTTACATTGATGAGATATTACCTTACATTACCTTAACTTGCACTGCATTAAGTCCGCTACGGATGCAGAGTGAAATAGAGTTGGCCTCCCATTCCGTGTGGAAGTGGTACATTTTTGCTTTCTTTCTTTGTACATCTCCCACACTCCGTTTGAAATACTTTCTAAAGTTTCGAAGAAATAACTTGGAGGCAAACTAGTTAGCTTGATAGCTTGCTGTATGCTATTATCTCCTTGCAGTGATCCTGTAGCCTGCGCATTAGTGTTGCGCAATGTGGTGTAAACAAACTTCAGGGGCAGGCACTGGGTTTGGCCTCTGGGCGGAGGGGCGGTTCCTTGTTTGATGGTCAAGTTGTGAAGCACGTAGCAAGATGATATGGCCTGCACTGGACAGGTACAGTCATAGCTATTTGTAGTTTCACTGTTCTACCACTAGGTTCTGTTTATACAGATGTAAGAGTTGTGCATAAATGTACGTATTTTCCTGCGCACGAGTACGAGTGGGTAAATCGCAAACTTTGCGCGGGAATGTTCTTACACACGCCCTACGCACACATCTCTGCAGACATGACATCCACAGTGAATTCCTCTTAGGGGTTAGGGCTGGGTGTCCAAACTATGGCCCGGGGGCCATTTGTGAGCTGCAGCTCGTTTTTTACTGGCCCGCGACACATTTTAGAAATTAAAATTTCCAAAAAATTGAAACAAAGAGAAAAAAGATGTAACAATATGTGTTCATCAGCTTTGCCACCTTAAAACCAAGCTTGTTGTCTTTAAATACATATAAAACATCTTTTTTTTAGTCTTTTTAAAAAATACAAAGTATTAAAATGTCAAAATGGCCCCGGCATTCTCTGACTTTTCTATTAGTGGCCTTCGGTAGAAAAAGTTTGGACACCCCTGGGTTAGGGGCTTAGGCCGTATGAGCCTTTCCGTTACTACATTGGTTGTGTTGCTGCTGTGGTGTGCAATAAGCTTGTTCAGAAGTCCTCATGTTGTCAAAACGTTTTCTTTTCCAACTTTCTCAAGCACTCCTAATCATTTTCAAAGTAAAAAAAAGAAGCATTTTGAGTGTCTTCCAAGCCTTCAGAGACTTGCTGTGTTTGGTGTGTGAGAAACACGTGTTACTGAGTGTGTCTTTAACGCTCATTACGCTTGCTTACTTTAAAGAGGCCGCAGCCTCAAGCTGAGGATCCCTGAAAGCTACAGGAACCAAGACCTTCTCTTGTCAAAGCTGGTCAGGGGCCTTATTCATGAAGCTTGCGTAGGCACAAAATGGGGCCAAAACGTTGCGTACACCGTTTTCCACGGCAAGTATGGTACCTATAAACACACAACTTGACGTGAGAATGTGCGCACCGCAACGGCACCTTTGTAGCTGGCATACGCACCTTTTGGGGACATGGAAAAAAGGCCACGCACATTGTAAGTGGTGAAGTGAACTCATTTGTTAGAAACAAACATGCAGTGGAAGCCAGTAAAGATTTATCCATCTTTGCATGAAAACATCACGCCGTTCTTGGCTTAAACCATTTGTGGAAAGTGTTGTTATTTGACATGACACTATGATGGATATCATTTATCATAAACACCATTACGGCTGGCAACCAGTCCATGGTGTACCCCGCCTGTCGCCCAAAGTCAGCTGGGATAGGTTCCAGCATACGCCCGCGACCCTAATGAGGAGAAGGGGTATAAAAAAGATGGATGGATGACACCATTACACACCAGCGTCTAGTATCCCCACTAAAAGATACGTGAAAAAGACAACTTGAATACTTGTTTTATTTTATAGCCATGATAACATTATGTGTTCCGTTATTAATGATAACAAACATCAGGTTGTCAATTAAATCATTCTAGGTATTAAGAGACGCAGAGCTAATATCCTTAGTGCTCCCTTTCTTGCTTTTCTTTGGACAGTTTATAAAACAAAATCAAGTTATTTGCTGCATATGTAAAGTATGCCATCAACAGCAACATTTATTTGTCCAACCACAGCCTTTATTTGTGAGGACAGTGTCAGGGCCGTGTGCGTAAAATCCTCTTTCCTAAATGATGGCCTTTCCATTTGTTGTGCTTTGAAATAACACATTAGTTCCGATATACCTAATATTCTCATGGCGCTCATGTCATCATGAAGTTAAATATTTTTAAACTATCCGTCTGGAATAACAGCAATTCATTTTCAACATAACTTCACCCCCATTGGAGTCATTGCGTCGACCTCGAAATGGAAGAGATTTTGCTAAGCTTATCTAAAATGTGGTATCAATTCGGAAAAATGTACAAACAGGCTCACTAGAAACTTGTTTTTGTTTTGTTCTGCCACAGTGCGCCCCGTTCCACTTACGGACTCGCTCATCTTCCTCTTGTCATGCCACTGCTGTGTCTTCGGCTTCTCAGCAGCCATGATTCAGAGTGAAATGCAACCAAGGGTCATTAAATATGGACGCCGCATTCATGAGCCACTGCTCATTGACCATTTATGGAGAATTGAAGGCGTGGTTATGGCCCCAACAGTAGCACATGTTTTTATGAGGGATTTTTATTCGGGATTATTGCGCCTGCTGTGTGATCATTCAAAGCAATCAAGTCTGGTGCTTGTGTATCTCACTCAACATTACACTTACTGACACCTAATGGCCAGTGTACTGTAGAACACTACATGTCACTCACTGGGTCTGATAGTGTTTAGGCCAGCAGAGAAGCATTTGCTGGAGATGGAGATGTGCATGAATGTGTGTGTGTGTGTGTGTGTGTGTGCACGCTCACTCACTCACTCTGTGCAATGAGACAATGAATCTTTGTAGGCGACCTTGTAGCTGTGTGTCTCCGGGTTGCGCACTGCCACCTACACACACACACACACACACACACACACACAAGTTAATGTGTGTGAACAGCAAGATGTCATCACATGACAAGGGTTAGTTACACTTACACTATCCAGCTCCCACAAGGATGACACAAGCTTGTCCATGTCGTCTTCCTGGTTCAGGTTGTCCACACACTCCTTACCTGTGGAGACACGGTCGCTATGTCAGTAACACACACACACGTGATGTGTAACATGTAACCTTCATCCTCAGAGAGTCAGAGCTCCTCTTTGAATCATCTTCGTCGTCATTCTAGACCCTTCTACAAGAAGAAGGTGAAAGGCCGTGTCTGGCTCACACTCACACACACACACACACACACACACACACACACACATCACTGTACCGTGATGTTCTGCGGGCCCATTTTCTTGTTGCACAAAGCTTCCCGATCTTCTCCTTCATCTGGCAGATCTCCTGGCCGCTCAGCTGGGAGGAGTCTGGAGATCGTTTGTTCCAGGCAGGATGTTCAAGCGGGTGTCCATGAAGGAGACCATGCACATGACTGGGTTCTGCACACATCACATTCACACTTAGTTCATCTTAGGGGTTGGGTTTAGGGTTAGGACCTGTTTGAGCCTTTCCACCACTACATTGTTTCTGTTTTTCTGACTACCAATACGCCGAAACAGGGATAATTTATTCATTCATTTATTTCTGAGAAAACTAAGCAAAGAGGCGAGGGATGACTGCATTGCAGAATGGGCCAGCCGGCTTTGAATTAGACACAAGTTAGTCAAAACAAACAAGTCAAACATCAAATGAATATGTGCTCCTTTTTAGTGCTTTGCGCTTGTTTTTAATTGCTGGATTGCTGTTCTAATTTGGTGCAAGAACCTTCCTGATTTTGAATGATGTGTAATGCAATATGATTGAGATGAAAACTCAGAACACTGGCTATGTGTTCCTGGTCAGTTGGACAGCAAATCATCTGAGCCTCAAAATCTTCAGGGTCAGTGGGTTCAGAAATCTATGATTTTGAGTGTTACGGTAGCTAACCCAGCATCTTCTGAATGCCATGCTCCAGATTTGGTTCCGTTTTTCTTCTTGACACGCTCCATTACTGTTGTTGTGTCCCTGTTAAAAGAACCCTATTGACTTTGACCGCAATCTTTCAGTGAATCCAAGGCGGCTGAGGTGGGCACAGGTTGTCTTGGGGTTTTGTGTGTCATCACATCGTCTAGTCAGGGTGTGTTTCTCCTTAACCGGTGAAGATATCTATTGATTTTCAGTGACGTCAGCCAGAAGACGCTCACTTAGCTTTAGGTCAAAGGTGAAATCCACTGTTGTGACAGTTTGTTTCATGATCGTCTTGAAACGTTCTAGTCTTGTTCTGTCAGTGAACTCTCAGAATAACTCTATTGGTTTTTGGTGATCTCAAATGCAAGAAACTTCAGGTGAAGGACAAGATGAGTTGCTCTCATCAGAACTGTCTGCAGTCTCCTCTGCTTCCTGCCAGCCGCAGCAACCTGAAGGACGTGGGCGTGATTCTTCAAATGAGGTGGGGGCTGATTCTGCTTCTGTCCTGCTGGGCCATCCTGGTGAACACTCAGCCCCGACTGCTGGCCGTTGGTCAGAATGCAGCGGTTGCCAGAATAGAATACAACAGAAAACCTCTTACTTTCCATCCATCCATTTTCCATACCGCTTCTCCTCATTAGGGTCGCAGGGGCATGCTGGAGCCCATCCCAGCCAACCTCGGACGACAGGCGGGGTACACCCTGGACTGGTGGCCAGCCAATGGCAGGGCACATATAGACAAACACTCACATTCATACCTATGGACAATTTAGGGTCTCCAATGAAGCTAACCTGCATGTTTTTGGAATGTGGGAGGAAACCAGAGTACCCGGAGAAAACCCACGTACGCACTTTATTTTACATTTTTTATTATAATTGTGTAAGTGCTGAGAGACACACATAACATAAATTCTAATTCTCCCCAAAATGTATATTTTGGCCGCCTTCGTGTACCAGCGACAGGGGAGACATCTTCAGAATCAGGTGCGTGACAGCATCACTTCGCCTCATCTTTTTATTGCTTTTAAGACATCATTTTAAATATACTGTAGTTAATTAATAAAGCTAAGATGCTTTGTTGAGATAGCCTCACATATACTGACCTACCCTGGACTCTGTTTAGCATAATTAATGCACTAAATATATCAATGTGGCCCCGCCCTCCCTTCACTTTTGATTTTTTACAATAATGCGATGTGATGTCTGCATTGTTCTTGCTATATCTTGTTATATCTTGTTATTTCTGATGCCATCTCACTGTACTCCTTGGCTGTGTTTCTGTTTGTCTGCATGAGCGCAAGGGGCCTTCACAAAGCCACGTTGGACAGCAAGTAATGCTGACAATAGCACACATAAACATGGAAGACCTAATAATGTAACATAACAACTGTTAATATATCATAAATAACATTTGTGAATGGGTCGCACGGTGGTCTAGTGGTTAGCACGTTGGCCACACAGTCACAGCCTGTCGATTCTCTATTTGGGCATCTCTGCGTGGAGTTTGCATGTCCTCCCCGTGCGTGCGTGGGTTTTGACAGGGTACTCCGGCTTCCTCCCACATTCCAAAAACATGCATGTTAGGTTAATTGGCGACTCTAAATTGTCCATAGGTATGAATTTGAGTGTGAATGGTTGTTTGTCTATATGTGCCCTGCCATTGGCTGGCCACCAGTCCAGGGTGTACCCCCCCCCCCCCCCCCCCCCCCCCCCCCCCCCCCCCAATAAGGAGGAGTGGTATAGAAAATGGATGGATGGAACATTTGTGAATGCAAAAATATGCCATCTAGGGGTTGACAGTAATATTGCATTGGCATGATTGAGGGACAACCAGTGTGTAAAAAAAGATGCCAGAAAAGTCAGACACGCTGGCATCGATTGGTTTAGTCTGTGACAAGGTGTCGTCAATAGACTCCACATGTTACACACTGATTCTCACGCTAATAAGGGACAAAGTGTGTCCCTTGTTACCTCCATACGGGAGGTGTCCTTTATTTCTCAATTCGGGATGAGTCCTTTCTTCAAGGGATGGTTGGCAACCCTAGGAGCAACACAAATCAGATGAGAAGTGGGCCGGTGTGGCATATAAAACAGACTTTGTGAAATTTGTACCTACTGTATTTGGTATTGGCGCATGCACGTGGATGTTGGGTTTAGCTACAGTAGGCCTATGAGACAAGTAAGCATCGCCATGGTTATTGCCTGGTTATTAGTATTAGTGTGTGGAGTTACGTAGTTATCATCATGGTTCGCAAAGATCCAGACAATCCAGTGGCCAAGAGTAATGTAATTGCATGAGACGTGATGCCAGTCATGTCATGTGGCTGTACGTGTAGCTTAGTACATGTGTGTACAGGATGTAGTATGCCAGGGTACGTACCATACATTCATATTTGTGGACCGCAGTCCCAGGCAGATTTATTTTGGCTTCCACAAAGACGATGCTGAGCAAAAGACCACGAAATGTGAAGTGAGTATGAAAACTGTCGTAACCACACAAAGCACATTATGTAAATGCTGCGTTGTTGGCGCTTTTTGGAGGTTTTTTCAGAAGGCTTTATAGGCGGAATTGGTGCGTCCCATTACGTGCATTATATTTCACTGAAAGTAATCTGTGCCAGTTTGGCAATAAATCAACAAAAAGCAGTTCATTTGCATTTCCTGAAATTATTTTCAGATGGCAAAGATATATTGTGGTCAGTGATTTATGTTGCATTCATTGTTATCGAGGTTAAACTGCCCAATTTATCGTGATATTGGTTTGAGGTCATATCGCCCAGCCCGAACTGGTCATTATTTTAATTTGGATGTTTTTAATAAAAAAGGTTAAATAACTACTTGATAACACCACCCAAAAAAACCCAAATAGATTATTTTGTGTATTTACCCGTATTTACATCATACACATTGTATTCCGGGAAGTTGCAGTATATGAATTGCCCTGTTTCGCATTGCCCGCACCGGGGCTTGAACACACAAACTTCGTAATGGGAGGCGAGAGCGCTGACCACATGGCCAAAAGCCCGGACTGTCGACCGTGTGTTCAGTGCAGCTCTTAAGGCAGAGGGAGTGAGGTTTACCAACGTACACTTGCACAGCCTCAGAGGCTGGCATCCGTTATACAGATTTCATGAGTAAAGGCACGATCCACACCATCGTCTCTCAACTTCAGAACCAGCACCCCCAATCCCTCCTCCTCATCTCCGGTGACTTCAATCATGCTTCCCTGTCCTCTGCTCTTCCCACCTTCACCCAGTATGTCAAATGCCACACTAGAGACAATAAAACGTTGGACCACCTGTATGCAAACATCAAGGATGCATACACCTCATCCCCCCTCCCCCCGCTGGGTCGTTCTGATCACAACCTCGTCCATCTCGTCACAGACTACACTCCAGTAGTGAATAGACAACCCCCTGTGAAGAGGCCTGTGAAGCAGTGGTCTGAGGAGAGCAGTGCTAGGCTCAGAGACTGCTTCCAGACAACAGACTGGGAAGTGCTCTGTAGTCCCCATGGCAGTGACATTGACAGCATGACGCACTGCATCACAGACTATATAAACTTCTGTGTGGAGAACACTGTGCCCTCCAAGTTGGTGCGGTGTTTTCCCAACAACAAACCCTGGGTGACCTCTGAGATTAAGGCCCTGCTGAATAAGAAGAAGAGGGTCTTCAACTCAGGGGACAAGGAGGAGCTGCGCAGAGTCCAGAGGGAACTCCGGCATAAGATCAGGAAGGGGAAGGACTGCTACAGGAGGAAACTGGAGAAGCGGCTGGAGGAGAATAATGCCAGGGAAGTCTGGAGAGGCCTGCAGACCATCACAGGTCATGGCAAAGGAGTGGGGAGAGACCAAGCCAGTGGGGACAAGATCTGGGCAGATGAACTCAATGTGTTTTTTAACAGATTTGAGTCTGCCCTTCCTCCCTCCCCTACCAACTCACCACTCTTCACCCCCACATCCCCATCCCAGCCATCCTCTACTCCCCTCTCCATAACTGATGATCAGGTGAGAAGTCAGCTGAGGAAGATCAAGGCAAGGAAGGCCCCGGGACCGGACGGCATCAGCCCTAGAATCCTCAAGGACTGTGCTGACCAGCTCTGTGGAGTTCTCAGGCACTTGTTCAACCTCAGCCTGAGCCTGGAGAAAGTCCCGGCCCTGTGGAAGACCTCCTGTGTGGTCCCGATACCAAAGACACCGCGTCCCAAGGAGCCTAACCACTTCAGGCCTGTTGCCTTGACTTCTCACCTGATGAAGACCATGGAGCGGATTATCCTGCAGCACCTGCGACCCCTGGTGGGCACTCAGCTGGACCCCCTGCAGTTTGCTTACCGGCCTCGGATCGGAGTGGACGACGCAGTGATCTACCTGCTGCACAGATCACTGCTACACCTGGAGGACAGCGGGAGCGCTGTGAGGGTCATGTTTTTTGACTTCTCCAGTGCCTTCAACACCATCCAGCCGTCACTACTCAGAGTGAAGATGGAGAGTGTGGGAGTAGACCAACACCTGACTGCATGGGTTATAGACTACCTCACCAACAGACCACAGTATGTGAGGCTTCGTCACTGTGTGTCTGACATGGTACTCTGCAGCACAGGTGCCCCTCAGGGTACGGTGCTCTCCCCTTTCCTCTTCACCCTCTACACCTCGGACTTCACACACAACTCCACACAGTGTCACATCCAGAAGTTCTCCGATGACACAGCCATTGTTGGTTGTGTTTCAGAGGGGAATGATCTGGAATACAGGACGGTCATCAGGGACTTTGTCAGCTGGAGTGAGCTTAACCAGCTACAACTCAACACCAGCAAGACAAAGGAGATGATCATTAACTTCCAGAGGAAAACATCTCACTTCACACCGGTGAACATCCAGGGAGCGGACATAGAGTTGGTAGACAGCTACAAATTCCTGGGTGTTCACCTTAACAAACTGGACTGGTCCGTCAACACCCACGCCCTCTACAAGAAGGGCCAGAGTTGAGGAGACTGAGGTCCTTTGGTGTGTGCAGGACTCTTTTACGGACCTTTTATGACTCTGTGGTGGCCTCAGCCATCTTCTATGCTGTGGGCTGCTGGAGAGGGGGCAGCACGGACAGGGACAGGAGCAGGATCAATAGGCTGATCAGGAGAGCGAGCTCTGTCCTGGACGGTCCTCTGGACTCCGTGGAGGAAGTGGGGGAGAGAAGGATGTTGGCTAAGCTGACATCCATCATGGACAACACCTCTCACCCGCTACATGACACTGTGGGTTCCCTTAGCAGTTCCTTCAGCAGCAGACTGTTACACCCACGGTGTAAGAAGGAGAGGTTCCGCAGGTCCTTCATACCGACCGCTGTCAGACTCTACAACACCTGCACCACCTGAACCATGTTGTAGTGCTTTACTTTACTGTTCTCTTTACTTGTCTTGCTTGCTTGCTGCTGTAACAAGTAAATTTTCCCGCTGTGGGATCAATAAAGTACATACAATACATACAATACAATACAAATATGTAATGATAAATACATTTTATATAAATTTTATATAAACTTTGCTGGCAGGGGTCCAAATTTTATAGGGGGCCATATTTTATCCGTTGTTGGATAAAATATGGACCCCTGGAAAATTTGGACCCCTGCCAGCAAATTTTATCTAAAATATATATTAAATTTATTATATTAAAATGTATATTAAAATGATATAAAATGTGTACCCCTGCCTTGTGCCGGCAAATTTTATATACAATTTATATAAAATTGTATATAAAATGTATATAAAATTTGAACCCCTGCCAGCACAAATTTTATCGGGGGCCATGGCATCTTTTATCCGACACCTGTACGGGTAGCAATACTTCCTGAACGCTATCCCATTAGTACTTTTAAATTTGTTTATTACTACTTAGAAGCTTGCAGACCATAGATCCTGACCACTAATAACAGTAATATCTGGCAATATCTTGCCATAAGCCACTACAGACCGAAATCACCACCAAGAGTATGCGATACAGCAGCTGTGATGCTAGCGAGTTGCTAATCACTACCTCTTGCTAGGCTAGCGCTTGCTAAGAATTTGGACATCATGAGAGAGCATGCCTCCTCTTACCTTACCTTACTCTTAGCTTGAGCTGACTAGCCTGAGGTCTGAGTTGCACTCCATCGAAGGTCCCCCTGAATCAATCATGTCTTCCGTTCCTGCTCCTCTCCCGGGTGGACGCGCTGCAACAGACGGCTCCCCACAGTCAGTGCTGTGTTTTCGGCCACTGCTGCTTGTGTTACACCGGACGCTCATTGTCCCTTTTTTTGCTCCAGAAGAGGAAGATGCCGATGTCGACACCATATTGCACTTCAACGTCTTGACTAGCTAGCTTCACTGCACCAGCGGAGCGACTTTCGCCGGCTTAAAGTTAAAACATCCCACAACATGAAGCGCTGTCACTACGAGATCCGTACGGGAACCGCAATCAGTTCTGCACATGCGCGAGGGAAAGTCACTTCCTCTATTTGCAAAATTTTACGACGGCCCACTTGTCCACGTATAGAGAAGACTGTTGCTATTTTGTTTTGACCTGTCATGCGATGACATTTGTCTGCTTGTATCCAAACATTCCACTTTCATCTTCACCACTTCAACCTCGGAGATAGCGTGGTGCCAAGGGACGTTTTGACATTCTGACCTGGTTTAAAGACGGTAAGATGGAGCAATTAGCGTAGCTTACCTGAGCTGCTCAGCTGTATCACTGTTAGCTTAGCAGACAGGAAGTACACTACTGCAAGCGTAGTTTCCACATCTTTATTATTATTGTATTTAAGCGGCTGAGAGGTTACAAAGGGGTGTTTTAGGATTTAATTGACAAGAAAGAGTTCGTAAACCACAGAGGGAGCCAGGACGTGTATTATTGATGTAGCATGCTAGCTTAGTAGCCGTAGCCCTAACTCAATTCAAATCAAACTTTATTGAACACTTGTACAGACTTTATTGAGCCACAAGGAAACTTGCTTGGTAACAGAACCTCAATTGCAGAAGAAAAAGAAAAACACTCAATAAAATGCAGTGCAATATGAATAAGATATAATAAAATCAAAATAATACAAGGTAAGACAAACATTTGCATATTTACAAATAGTGTGTAAAAATAGAAGTAAATATGAGTATATTTACACTTAAAGTGAGAGCAGACAGTACAGCGCAATAATGTTGTGAATTATGTTTTACAGGCAGGTGAGGTATTGTAGAGCTGGATGGCGTGTGGAATGAATTAAGTCCTGTAGCGCTCACTGTGGGAACAGAACTGGAGGAGTCTGTTGGAAAATGAGCTCAGCTGCCCCTCTGTTGTCCGACTGAGCGGGTGGGTGGGGTTGTCCATGACGGAGAGCAGTTTGTCCAGTGTCCTCCAGTCTCTCACTGTTACAAACGCCTCCAACTGAGTGCCGATAACTTGTTCAGCTTTCCGGATCAGTTTTGCCATCCGGTTTATGTCCTTTTTGCTGGAGCTGCTCCCACAGCAACCACAGCAAAGTACAGGGCACTGGCTACCACAGACTGGTAGAAGATCTCCAGCAATTTGCTTAACACATTGAAGGACCTATGCTTCCTCAGGAAGTAGAGTCTGCTCATGGCCTCGTAGACAGCATTGCAGTTGTTATTAAAGTCCAGTATGCTGTTCACGTGGGTTCCCAAGTACTTGTGTTGGTCCACTTCTGCCACCTCCAAGCCCTGAATGGTGATGGGCTCCACTCCACTCCACCGGAGTCACATACAATGAAAAATACAGCGTATAATACTTTTAGATTGTCATTTATTATTATTGAGTCTAAAGCAGGGGTCTCAAACTTACTTTACCTCGAGGCTGCTGGAGATAGGGTCTGGGTGAGGCTGGGCTGCATGAAGCATTGGGAGTGGGGCTGGGAATCTCAGCGTACCTCACGATACAGTACGATATGGGATGCATGGCTCATGATAACGATATTTTGATACGGTGAAAATATTAATATTTTTAATATTGGCATAGTTGGACATATACTGTAGATATTTTGTCACAACCCTAATCTGGAGTGATGGTGACTTCCAGCATGCTTTGTAGTAATTGTTTTGTAAAAGTTGCTGAAGTTATGTGTTTAGATTTGCAAATTATTCCCTATAGTAGTAGTTGCCCTATGTGTGTTTACATACCTGTTACATGTTGTGTGTGTTAGCACCCCAATTGTAGGTAGTGTTCTGTCTAGTGACTGACCCCTCTTTTGGCAATGTGACAAGCTTACTATTAGTTCAGTGATGGCTTATACTTGCTGTTTATGAGTTCCTGTGGCGTAGCTCAGACCTCGCGGGCCGCATTTGCACTATTCTTCCATGTCAAGTCGTTGGCCGCAAAATATGATGCAGTGGGCTTCAAATGGCTTGCGTGCCGCGAGTTTGAAACCCCTGGTCTAAAGCGTCCTCATATTGTGCTGTTTCTCTTTTTCTTTCTCGTAGAGTGCAAAATGTCTTGGTTTGCTGAGTTTGCTGGCAAAGCTGAAGACTTCCTGAATAAAGTGGACCAGGGAGCTGCCACTGCCTTGAACAAAAATCAGGATAAAACATTGTCCCTCACTTCATTCTACGAAGGAGATGCACCAGGCCACCCTGAATACAAACCAGAGGGCTTTAATAACAGCAGTAGCGCTTCTCACCAGACATCAAGCTACATCTCCGCAGCAGTAGGCAACATAAAGAAGTCCACTTCAGCTCTGACGCCTGCTTCAGTCAACATGTCCAGCACCCCCTCTGGCAAGCAGGCATCAAGTGGCACGTCCAACCCCGCCAAAGCCTCCACCTCTTCCTCCAGCTTTGTCAGGCGCAAAAAGAGCGAGCGTGATGTGGACGATGATATGCTCTTTGACTTCTTGAACAGTTCAGAGCCGCCGGTCACTGCCGGGCGCGACTCGAACAAGGACGCTGTCAAAGCAGCAGCACCGAACCAGGTCACAGAGGCTAAAAACTCGACTCCTCCTCCTCCTCCTCCCACCATCCCTTCGCTCCCATCCACGCCCCCCTCCACCTGCAGAGTGTCCCGGGCTTCCAGCCTCAGCTCGCTGTCTGCTCACAGCATGAAAGCATCTGAGGAGAGCTCTGCTAAACAGCAAAGTCAAGGTCTGAAATCCTGCCTCGCTCACATTTTGCATCCTTATTATTGGGTATGATCACTTTCCACACCATCAGGTGACATTCTTTCATACACATCAGATCAACAAAAGCGTCATAAAAAAAAAAGTCATGCCCAGTTTTGGTATTCATTTAACAATAACTTTTATTGTTGTGGTTGTAATGTGTAATGAGGTGCATTTGTAATCATCTGTCAATTAATTTAGCAATGAACTATCATCACATCCAAAAACATGCATGTTAGCTTCATTGGAGACTCTAAATTGTCCATAGGTATGAATGTGAGTGTGAATGATTGTCTATATGTGCCCTGCCATTGGCTGGCCACCAGTCCAGCGTGTACCCCGCCTCTAACCCAAAGTCAGCCGGGATAGGCTTCAGCATGCAGGAGAAGCGGTATGGAAAATGGATGGATTGATATCGTCATAGTGCATTTACTCAACTGCAGAGAGTACCAGGCACCTGGCATTAAGACATATATAACTGTGGAGTGCCTCAATTATATTTATGTTCACAAATGTATCATAATTAGAGATGTCAAAGTTAATGTGTCAATAACAAATTAACAGAAATTCCCTTTAACACAGCTGTTGTTTTTGTTGGTTTTTTTTGACGCGCGATTGATGTGCGCACGTCCTGTTTGACCCTTGGCTTACAGCGTAGCTTAATTAGACACAGCGGTGTGGCAGTTGATGTGAAGCCACAAGCGGTAACAAATATTGTGCAGAAATGGAGAAAGAAAAGGTTGTTTCGAGTTGAGTTGTCACCGGGCACGTCGAGTCTCAAACGCCAGAGAGCAGAGATAACGTATTGAAGCACTGCAGGTATTTTTTTATTGTCATTTCTGCAGTGGTACTTTGGCGTACGAGTGTCCCAAATAACGAGTGTTGTTGATGCGAGCCATCTCTCGGCTCAGTGTTTTGCTTTGAAGTGTGAGCTAAAACTTGGGTTTGAGCTGCTAGATACCAGCAGGCATAGCCAAGGACAGCTATTTGGAAGCGTGTGTCAGAGTGACAAAAGCGGAAGTGAGATGGGAAGTAAAAGGCAGTAAAGGCTCGCGAAGGAATGTATTAGCGTTATTATTTGCAATTTATTAGGGTTTGTGCTTGAACTGCAGTGTTTGTCAAAGATGACAGAATAAATGTTGCATGTTGAAAGACCTGCGGTGTCTTACTTCCACGTTGTTGAAGTCGCCAAGACGAGGGAGCTATCCGCACAGAAACGTTTTCAGGTCAAAAAGGCAAAGTATATTATTATTTTTTGAAAACATTTTCCAACGTGGGAAAATCTGAAAACGCCGGCTTGTTGTTTTTGTGTAGGCAAGATATCTTGTAGTCTTATACTCCACAATGACTGGCAGAAGTAATTCCACTTCTCATAAGTCGAGGTGTGCCTTGGAAAGCGGAAGATGACGGACTTAATGCGCATGCGTTCAGTGATCCGTTCCCATCTGGATGCAACTATTTAATAATCCGGCACATTTTTTTTCACCGCTCAAAAAAAAATCTCAAGAGTGTTCACGTGTGGACAGTCAGAGCCTAAGAAAGGTGTAAAAAAGTGAGTTTAAAGAGTGTTTGAAAGTGAAGTATAGGTAGTGCCTGACCGCACTACAGTACAGTACAGTACAGTATATTGGCACAGTCCTGCTTTGGTAAACTGCTGACTTCTTCAGCACTTTATTTTTTGTAACTTGTAGATATTTATTTTTCCAACACCCCGTTTTACTTTCACTCAGTTTGCAAACCTTTATTTTAAATGTTAGTCACAAAGAAATACACTATATTGTGCGATGATTTGCTTGAAGAGAACAGTATTTAAGTGATGGACAGTTTACCTTTCCCTTGTCTACTCGTACATTGTGGTTATTTCTTATACATTGAGCTCCATTTGGTGTCGAGCTGTTTACAAAAAACAGAATATTTCTTTCTAGCTGCAATTATTTGCAATTAATTATGAGTTACTCGTACTAGTATAGTAATGCTACTGTGAAATAATGTATTAAATAAAAAAATACAAATAAATATGAAATAATCAAAATGCAAAATAATAAAAATACAAATAAATTATGAATAAAAATAATTATAAATACATAAAAAATATATAAAAAAAAACGTATTTATGTTGCATTGTGTTTGTGGTGTGCTTCACATTGTCATTCATGGTTTTCCAAAAGCAAAAATACCTTTTAAATGTGTGTTAAAACTTGTAAGAAGCTGAAGGAACTACTAAAGAAAGTCAAAATAAGAGTAAGGGTTAGTAGGGTGTGTACTATGTGAGTAAATATTGTATGGGAGTCGATTCATATGTGTGGTTGCACACCCATCCACATCACAGCCACCTGGGACTCACCTGAGGCCTGCAACTCAGCCATGGCTGCCCCTCAGGCGTCAAGTCGGCAGGAGTCCGGTCCCCCAGAGGAGCCTCAGGGCCAGGTTCTGTCAAGCCTGCGTCTGGAGAACCAACTCCTGCGCAGTGAGGTGGCCTCGCTCAACCAGGAAATGGCCTTGGTCATCCAGAGATCAAAAGACTTCCAAGAAGGTAAGAGATTTATTTCAAAAAGGGGAGAACTGGTCACCCCCGATCACTGCAGGTGGATTTCCTCTTTTATAGAACTCAACCGCGCCCGGCTGCGTGCCGATAGCTGGAACACCGAGCAGGCTCAGGGCGACCGCGCGTTGCGAGGACTGCGCTCGCAAGTGGACGACCTGAACGAGGCGCTCGCCGCCAAAGACCGTCAACTCGCCGTCCTCAAAGTCAGACTGGACGAGGCCGACCAGCTGCTGAGGAGCCGCAGCGCCGCACTGGAGGAAGTGCAGAAGGAAAAGTCCAGGTACCATCTCTGCGAGCATGTTCGGGTCTTTGGGTCAGGTAGCTTGTCAGCTTTGTACTCACGGCCGCAAGCCACATCCAGCCCACACCAGAGCCAGTTCACTTCCAATCTTGGGACTTTTGGAGCAGATTCCTATAAACAGCAGAGCCCTCTTGTCAGAGAAGATTATTGACCAGCCTTTTTTGTAGGGTGTCTCTGTCATACAGAAGATCGTTGACCAGGGTTTTTTGCAGGATGTCTTTAAAAGCAGCAGACCGGTAAATAGAGGATCTTTGACCAGGGTTTTTTTTTTGCAGGATGTCTTTAAAACAGCAGAGAACCACGTCCTGTAGAGCAGGGGTGTCAAAGTCATTTTCACTTAGGGCCACATCGACATAATGGCTGTCCTCAAAGGGCCAGATGTAACTTATAAATAAAACTAAATGTAATGGAATGTAATGTAAAATAAACGTAACAACTCCTTAATGTTAAATAACTCTAAATTTATGACTTATTCAAGTGACAAACATTACAGTTGCATAGAAAAAAAATATCTTTACTTCTTGCTCTGTTACAACATAAATCATTTGAATTTGTCAGCTTATGAAACCCGCACTACTCCATCAATCAAGGATCAAACTATCCAAGTGAATTAAGAAAAATAACATAAAACACAAGTTATGACATTAACTTTGTTCAAAACGTGTTTGTCAAAGTTAAAATGGGCTTAATTACTGTAGAATCAACAATTGTGAGCTGCTAACAACATGTATGACAGATGTAGCATTTTACAAAAAAAAAAGGCTGCACAGTCTTGCATCCAACTGATGGTTTGATTACAATAATTTGTCTGCATACAAACATAAAACCTGCAAATACTAAATTACTGCAACAGCAGCTACACACAAATAATATGTAATCCACTAAAAATTACAAAATAAAAGTTGACTCAGTTTACAACTATACGGTCAAGTTTTTCGTTTAGTAACTAACCTAAAAACTGATATTTCTTAAAGTCTGTAATTGGTCGGGACACACCTGCTCACAGACCTTAAGCATGCAATGCTTCAAAAAACGCTCCCTCTGACAAAGACTTGGAGGCGTGGGCAATTTTTTCAGCCACAATAAAGCTAGCTTCCACTGCCGCATTGTTTTTGGCTGTGGATTTCGTGACCACACTCTGCTGCAACCGCAGTTTGCCTTTTAATTCTTGGGCAATTTGTTGCTTTTCTTGAAGGCTAGCTTTGGCGTACTTAGCTCCGTGTTTAGTGTCAAAATGCCGACGCAGATTGTACTCTTTAACAACCGACACCACTTCATAACACAAAAGACATACCGGTCTTTCTCCTTGAAGCACAAACAAGTACCCGCATTACCATCTTTCTTGAAACGGTCTTCCATCCGCATCAACTTTTCTCTCCCTGGACATTTTGGGATCATTGTGGAGACACTGCCGTTTAGTGGCGGTGAGCCCTCACTTCGTATTGTAGTCGACAAGCATTGTGGGAAATGTAGTTTTTGATCAAAGCACGCTTTTGACCTATTTAATTGCTCGCGGGCCACATAAAGTGACGTGGCGGGCCACATTTGGCTTGTGGGCCTCGAGTTTGACACCTGTGATGTAGATGACCAGGTTTTTTGCAGCATGTCTTTAAAAGCAGCAGACCTGTTATATAGAGGATCTTTGACCAGGGTTTTTTTGACTGAGGTCTTTAAAAATCGCAGATAACTCCTGTCATATACAGGATCTTTGACCAGGGTTTTTTGCAATGTGTCTTTTAAAAACAGCAGAGAACTTGTGTGATATAGAGGATCTTTGACCAGGGTTTTTTTTAAAGATGTCTTTCTAAAAAAAAAAAAGCAGCGCACTTCTGTTATATCGAGGATTTTTGACCAGGGTGTTTTTTTTTAAGATGTCTTGAAAAACAGCAGAGAGATCCTGTCATATAGTGGATCTTTGACCAGGGTTTTTGCAGTATGTTGTTAAAAACAGCAGCACACTCCTGTCAGGGTTTTTGAAGGATGCCTTTTAAAAACAGTGGAGCACTTCTGTCATGTAGAGTATTTGTATGACTTTATGACTATATTAGCCATTTGGTGAGGTAAAAGGTTTAGCAGACTCTTACATTTACATTATATGCAAAATTCTAATAATTCTAATAATAAAAGTGAAAGCGAAGAGATGTCCAGTCCTCCAACCACACACACAGCTGAATATCCTCACAATTTGTACTGTAATGCACTGGGGTTCCATGCCCCCTCCCTCCTGCTGGCCCCACCAAACATGCTGCTGGTGTACGGGCGCAGACGGGACGACGCGTTCAAGGACTTGCTTGGGACACCGCTGTGCTGCCTTTTTTGTAGGATTTTGGAGGACCACACAGAAGGGAGCAGCGTGCAGTCTCTAGCGCTTCAGAGCCTGCAGGAGAGACTGCGCGAGGCTGAGCAGACACACAGGAGGGACGAGGACAGCTTTCGGCAGATGCAGGTGCCTTTTTAAATCCTCTTTCTGTTTTTTAACTGCCTTTTTGCGGTTAGTTTACACTCTTAGCGTTGTCTCACTTCCTATGGTGACAAAGGCTACCCACAAGACAGCTGCGTTTTTTGACAGAGTGACGGTGCCAACTGCCAGCCAGGCACGTGTCTCACAGTTGTTTTTAAAGGGATGCGTTTGCTTTGAGAAAGTTGTAGTCTGCTTATAGTAGATTGCTGTCATGCAAGCATAGCCGTTGTTTACAGTCCAATCATCTTTGGGAAAACCACTCAGTTGGATTCATCGTGTGCTTCAGAGTGACTTTTCCAGCCGTCTGTCCCGGCTGGAGTTTGAGAGGCAGACGCTGGCAGAGGCGGTGAAGGCAGCGGAGAAGCGAGTCGCAGAGGAGAAGTTGCGCGCGGACAACCTTCATCAGCAACTGAGGAGCGCTAAGGCAGCAGCGGACACCGCCAAGCAGGACTTCCACGATTACAAGCACAAAGCCACACGCATCTTGCAAGTAAGCTTTGTTCACCCACATCAACACAACTCCACCTGTGTATACTATGCAGTTGCACATAGGACACAACTCCACATGTACATTGGACGCTGAAGCTGTGGTGTCTTTGTGTGATCAAGTCTAAAGAGAAGCTCATCAGCAGCCTGAAGGAGGGCTCCGGCCTGGACAGTCTGGACGGCAGCGGGGCGGCAGCTCTTGAAGTGGAGGAGCTGCGTCACGAGAAGGAGCTGCAGAGGGAGGAGATCCAAAAGCTTCAGGGTCAAGTGCACTCGCTGCGCACAGACTTACAGGTGAGTGGAATGGTAGACGTGGGAAGCACAGACACAATCGCTGACTTGATCATCAAAGTCTCATTGATTGTAAGGATCTGGAAAGTCAGTCGCTGGCCGAGGCAGAAACGTGGCGAGAGCAGGCGCTGCAGTTGGAGGAGCAGCAGACTTCACTAAACAGCATCAAGCAGGAACTGGAAGCGGAAGTGGAGAGGCTCAAACAGGTGAAAGGGATCTTCAGCAAATGTTATGTAATACAGTGGTGCCTTGGTTAAGATCATTTATCCGTTCCAGAAGGTCGGACTCAAACCAAAACGCACTCGACTTTCTCATCGAAAATCATGTAAATCCAATAAATCCGCTCCAGACACCCAAAAATGTTAACACAAAGCACATTTTATGGACAATAATTCTAGTTTTACATGCAGAAAATGATGCAAATATAATGACAAATGAATGGACAACCGTCATTGGACATTTCAGTTTGCAAAAATATGTCAACATTCTAGAACCAATAAACATGCAGCTTGCTGTTTAATATAGAAAATGAAAGAAAAGAAATACTGTAACCGCTGGCAGCAGTGACCCCGTGGGAGTGCGCTGGCGAGGATGCCTTATGAAGGTGGCTGGTGACGTGTGCTATGTTTGACCCCGGGTGCCGCAAAAATGCTATGGTAAATTTGAATGCTTATGTTTTGTTGTTGGAAACACAAATGAGTGTTATGGATGTAAAATGAAACAGGCAGAAACAGAGTGTCACCGCCGGGTTGATAGACTGCTACATGGGAACCAGACTGGATGTGTATCCATGGATGTGTTTGCACGCAGCCAATGACGGAGCCACTCCCGTCACATTTACGTACCTCTGAAATGGCGACAGTCTTCTCTTTAAGCCATAAAATTTGGAGGTCTTGCACCCTTGTCTTGATATAGTCCATCGCCTTTCCCTTTTGTGCGGTCCATGTGTTTTGTTTCGTCGTGTTTCTCTCCACAACGGTGATATAAATAAACGCTGCTGTCCTAAAATGCCCCCGGAGCCCACAATGCATTCCACGATCACGTGCAGTATTGTGAGATTTCATCTTCGTTGCGTGATCCAAAATGGCGGCATAATTTTATCAACAATTTTGGATGTTAACCGAAAAACGCAATAACCGGGCGGATGTTAACCATTCTATACATTGTATTTGTATATAATGATGTATACAGTGTTCCCTCGTTTAACGCAGGGGTTAGGTTCCAAAAAATGTTAAGTGAAATCCAAGTAGGAGGAGTTGATTTTTGTTTTGTTTTGTTTTTATATGTTTTTTCGTTCATTATGTATTTTTTCATTTACAGTATGTTTTTTTTGTTGACAGGCAATGTTTTATCATTTATTATGTTTTTTTCTTTTACAGGAAGTTTTTGTTTATTATATATGTTTTTTGTTTACAGTTAGTTTTTTGTTAACAGGATGTTTTTTTCGTTTATTATACAGTAGTACCTCGCATAACATAAACCTCCTTTTACATAAATTCCACTGAACATAAAGAATTTATGTAAAGTTTTTGCTTCGTATTACAGAAGAAATTCCATATAACATAAAGCGTCAAGTCAGTGCAAGTCTTTTTTTTTTTTTTAATCAACTTTAATAATGCCTCAAGTCGGTGCAAGTTCAGACTAACACTTGGTGACGCCTTCTGACGCATCACGCTCTCATTGGCTGATTTTCGAGGAACCGCCTCCGCTCTCATCTCATTGTCTGATTATCGGGGCACCGCCTACGCTCTCATCTAATTGGCTGAGTTGTACAGCGCGTACATGAGTTTGTGTGATTGACAGGCTTGTCCCTTCAAACTCCTTCCTCTTTGTAGTCCCCCTGAAACTAACTTAAACAATTAAGTTAAGTTACAAATTTTTACAAAATTTTGCACACAGCATTATCGTGTAGTGCGTGTGCGTTTGTCTGTGAGACCAGCTGACTCTTAGACTCTTTAAGGCTAGTCCTCCTCCTCCTTCCTGCCTCCACTTGCGCTCCTGATCAAGACATCTTGTGAACGGTAGGATTGTTTTTGTTTTTCAGTTTTATTCATTTACAGTAATCTTATTTATTACCTTATTTTATATTGGAATGTTACTCTACTATGTTTATGCTAACGTTTTCTTATATTTTCCCACCATATTTGGTGGACTTTGAATATTTTGAAGTGCCAAAGGTGTGACTTTGGGAAGATCTTGGAACAGATTAGGCTATTTACAGTACATGTATTTTACGCTTCGTATAACATAAAAACTCTATAACATAAAGGTTCTCGGAACGGATTATTTACGTTGTAGGGGCAAGTTCAGACTAACACTTGGTGACGCCTTCTGACGCATCACGCTCTCATTGGCTGATTTTCGAGGAACCGCCTCCGCTCTCATCTCATTGTCTGATTATCGGGGCACCGCCTACGCTCTCATCTAATTGGCTGAGTTGTACAGCGCGTACATGAGTTTGTGTGATTGACAGGCTTGTCCCTTCAAACTCCTTCCTCTTTGTAGTCCCCCTGAAACTAACTTAAACAATTAAGTTAAGTTACAAATTTTTACAAAATTTTGCACACAGCATTATCGTGTAGTGCGTGTGCGTTTGTCTGTGAGACCAGCTGACTCTTAGACTCTTTAAGGCTAGTCCTCCTCCTCCTTCCTGCCTCCACTTGCGCTCCTGATCAAGACATCTTGTGAACGGTAGGATTGTTTTTGTTTTTCAGTTTTATTCATTTACAGTAATCTTATTTATTACCTTATTTTATATTGGAATGTTACTCTACTATGTTTATGCTAACGTTTTCTTATATTTTCCCACCATATTTGGTGGACTTTGAATATTTTGAAGTGCCAAAGGTGTGACTTTGGGAAGATCTTGGAACAGATTAGGCTATTTACAGTACATGTATTTTACGCTTCGTATAACATAAAAACTCTATAACATAAAGGTTCTCGGAACGGATTATTTACGTTGTAGGGGCGTCTACTGTATATGTTGTAAGGCTGTAAAACCCCTCACCACACACTTTATACACTTTTCTCTGACATGAGAAAATATATATGTTGTGCATATAGAGGGCCTTCAAAACGCGGATCACGCCTTGGTCCATTGGCTGAATTAGCGATGTAGTGTTTCCAAAATAAGCCTGTCTCATCACAATTAAAAGCTTGTTCAGGCTTAGGGTGTATCCCCCTTCCTCGATGATGGTTTTAAATTTGTTCATGTATACCTCTGCTCCGGCATCCGGAGAAGCAGCCTCTCTGTGGTCTTGTTGCGACAGTTAAAGCACATTTTGCATCCTTGTTAAAAAGTATTGCTGCTGTATTGCTTATGTTATTTTCCTCCTTCTTAATGGTACGAACAGAAGATTCATTTTTTCTGTCATGGCGCCCGACAGCTGCCTAAGTTCTACCTTCCTTCAGCGTGTCCAGAATTCCAACTTTTTGTGCAATGGTTAGCATCCTCCTCTGCCTTTTGGGTGCAACTACAGGTGCCCTTGTCGGTGCGGAGTGTTTTGTCGACATTGTGAGTTTTGTCGGGGAGAAAACTTGCAAACGCACCACTAATGAGCCACACCGCTAGCGATCGAACAATGATGTCAATTAGGCAAGCTGAACACATTCTGTACTGTACAGGGCACATGGCATGGAGGAGATTCATTGATGGTCTACAGTCTCTTAGCCAATCAGAACGCAGAAGACAATTCTGGTTCTCACTTAGCGAATCAGGACGCAGAACACAATGTGTTCATACACTGTAAAAAAAAAAAAAAAAAAGAAGCAAGCTACACTGTAAAAAATTACACACACAAGAAGTCTGTGAAATAGCGAGGCCACGTAAAGTGAACCGCATGATAGCGAGGGAACACTGTACAGTATTTGTATCTTTACAGGAGCTGCAGTATGTGGAGGAAGAGCAGCATCGGGCCAAAAGTACCCTGCAGAGCCGAGTTCAAGACAGAGAAGAGGAAATACAGAAACTCAGGAATCAGGTGAGTTCTTTCTTGTCCATTCAAGGGAAGATGGAACCTATCCCAGCAGACGTTTTCAATTCTTGACTGCTTTTGAGTTGTCATCTACTCTACAGATACACTCCTGATCAAAATGTTAAAAAAGTTGAAAAATGTCAAGAATGTACATTTTTTGCAGTGTTGGATGTTCAGGAGGTTATAAGCAGAGCTTCAAAATGCAAACAGAAGAAATGGGAGTGAGACGAAAAAGCAATTTATTGCAAACAAGCATCCTGATAATGACTGGCCGCATATGCCGATACTTTCAACATCGATCACAAAAGCCGATCATCTGTGGCTGGCACTTTGCAGCCCACAGCGATCCTTTCGTGCACTGTAGTGTCATCAAGTGCTCAAGAATGTCATCGACTAGATGACATTACTACAAGTTTCTTTTAATCTGTCACATTTGCCCTCCCCCCTTTTCCCACCATTTCAAGGTCGACAACATTGTCTTAATCTTTGGGCGTGCATTTAAACATAAATGAAAGTACTCTGTCAGCTATACTGTGGTCGCGTTTAAATTGTGAAAATAGCGTTATTTTTGTAATTTTGTAAAGAAAATCTTAAATTATTCATTTTATTTGAAAATTACCTTTGACTAAATAATGTACAGCTCCCAGATGTATTATGTATTATTATCACTCTTCATTCATTCAATTGTTTGTTACAGCTCCTGGGTCACGTCTGTGCTGGAGCATATCCCATTTGTTGTTAATTCTATATGGATTTCAGGAACAACTAAAGATAAAATAATAATAGATCAATCAACAAGCAACTCAATCATATCTGACATTTCAAACATTAACATACACCCTATCACTATTAGTGATCACGCCCCAGTCTCTCTTTTTCTCACTAACCAAACTATAAGTGCTCCTACTAGATGCTGGAGATTAAATACATCATTACTAAAAGACTCAGACTTCCTAAAATACTTTGAAAGAGAGTGGACAATGTTTTTAGACTTCAATGACCAACCCGGTGTCTCGGCTAGTATTCTGTGGGAGGCAGCAAAAGCAGTAATGCGCGGAAAAAACATTTCATATTCATCATATAAGAAAAAGAAAGAGAGATTACTAGAATCAGAGTTGAAGGAGTTGCTAAGGGAACCCACAGTGTCATGTAGCGGGTGAGAGGTGTTGTCCATGATGGATGTCAGCTTAGCCAACATCCTTCTCTCCCCAACTTCCTCCACGGAGTCCAGAGGACTGTCCAGGACAGAGCTCGCTCTCCTGATCAGCCTATTGATCCTGCTCCTGTCCCTGTCCGTGCTGCCCCCTCTCCAGCAGCCCACAGCATAGAAGATGGCTGAGGCCACCACAGAGTCATAGAAGGTCCGTAAAAGAGTCCTGCACACACCAAAGGACCTCAGTCTCCTCAGCAGGTGGAGGCGACTTTGGCCCTTCTTGTAGAGGGTGTGGGTGTTGACGGACCAGTCCAGTTTGTTGTTAAGGTGAACACCCAGGAATTTGTAGCTGTCTACCAACTCTATGTCCGCTCCCTGGATGTTCACCGGTGTGAAGTGAGATGTTTTCCTCTGGAAGTTAATGATCATCTCCTTTGTCTTGCTGGTGTTGAGTTGTAGCTGGTTAAGCTCACTCTAGCTGACAAAGTCCCTGATGACCGTCCTGTATTCCAGATCGTTCCCCTCTGAAACACAACCCACAATGGCTGTGTCGTCAGAGAACGTCTGGATGTGACACTGTGTGGAGTTGTGTGTGAAGTCCGAGGTGTAGAGGGTGAAGAGGAAAGGGGAGAGCACCGTACCCTGAGGGGCACCTGTGCCGCAGAGTACCATGTCAGACACACAGTGACGGAGCCTCACATACTGTGGTCTGTTGGTGAGGTAGTCTATAACCCATGCAGTCAGGTGTTGGTCTACTCCCACACTCTCCATCTTCACTCTGAGTAGTGACGGCTGGATGGTGTTGAAGGCACTGGAGAAGTCAAAAAACATGACCCTCACAGCGCTCCCACTGTCCTCCAGGTGTAGCAGTGATCTGTGCAGCAGGTAGATAACTGCGTCGTCCACTCCGATCCGAGGCCGGTAAGCAAAATGGAGGGGGTCCAGCTGAGTGCCCACCAGGGGTCTCAGGTGCTGCAGGATAATCCGCTCCATGGTCTTCATCAGGTGAGAAGTCAAGGCAACAGGCCTGAAGTGGTTAGGCTCCTTGGGACGCGGTGTCTTTGGTATCGGGACCACACAGGAGGTCTTCCACAGGGCCGGGACTTTCTCCAGGGTCAGGCTGAGATTGAACAAGTGCGAGAACTCCACAGAGCTGGTCAGCACAGTCCTTGAGGATTCTAGGGCTGATGCCATCCGGTCCCGGTGCCTTCCTTGCCTTGATCTTCTTCAGCTGACTCCTCACCTGATCATCAGTTATGGAGAGGGGGGTAGAGGATGGCTGAGATGGGGATGTGGGGGTGAAGAGTGGTGAGTTGGTAGGGGAGGGAGGAAGGGCAGACTCAAATCTGTTAAAAAACACATTGAGTTCATCTGCCCAGATCTTGTCCCCACTGGCTTGGTCTTTCCCCACTCCTTTACCATGACCTGTGATGGTCTGCAGGCCTCTCCAGACTTCCCTGGCATTATTCTCCTCCAGCCGCTTCTCCAGTTTCCTCCTGTAGCAGTCCTTCCCCTTCCTGATCTTATGCCGGAGTTCCCTCTGGACTCTGCACAGCAAGCAGACTGCAAACTAGACTTAAAAGAAATTACTGACAAGAAAATTCAGTTCCAACTGCAGAGACTACGTTTGGAAAAGTTTGAGCATGGCAATAAACACGGAAAATACTTAGCTAACCAACTAAAAGTCAATAAAGAAAAAAGCTCTATCTCGTCCATTAGAAACTCAGGAGGTCATATCACTCACCTCCCGGAGGAAATAAATTCTGTCTTTAGGAGCTTTTATAAAAATCTATATACACCTCAGATTAAACCATCTCTCCCAGATATCGAAACATTTCTCAACACCATAGAATTACCAAAATTAAAGGACGAACAGGTGACAAACTTAGATGTACGCATTTCATTGATAGAACTCCATAACGCTCTACACCGGTTGCCGAATAACAAAGCACCAGGACCTGATGGTTTCCCTGCCGAGTTTTATAAAACATTCTGGTCATTACTATCTCCAATATTTCTTAGAATGGTTTTGGAAATTAAAGACAGTTCATGCTTGCCTCCAAACATGAACTCAGCTACCATCAGTCTCTTGCTGAAACCGGATAAGGACCCAACACTACCTTCCAGTTATCGTCCAATTTCACTGATTAATGCAGATCTTAAAATAATATTGAAAGCGTTAGCTATAAGGCTGGAAAAAGTTACCCCTCATATAATACACCCTGATCAATCAGGATTTATCAAGGGGAGAAACTCAACTGGCCCTCCTGCTCGGCTGTCGCGTGGGGTCGTCCGGTGTGGGGTGTGGGGGCCGACAGGACAGGGCGCCGGCGGGCCGGAGGACTGCCAACCCCTGAGACCAGCAAGAGATCACACCCCACAAAGGCAGACAAGTACCGGGGGCCACAAACCGGCAGGCCCAGAGACGCCCCCACAACCGGAAAGAAGCCAGCCCGCGCCGGAAGCGCCAATCCCTGCCCACCGCCACCCCACCCCTAGGGAGCGGAGCCTGGCCCGCCCCAGGCCAACCCCCGCCCGACCCCCGACACAGGGCTGCCCCGCCCAAGGATGCAGGAGGCACACCCTCCACCCACCCGGCGGAGGCACGGGCGGCACACACACGCACGCACGCACGCACACATACAGTGGTCGACTGCCCGAAACCCGGAAGATGATACATCTCTGCCGCCCGTGCCTCCGCCGGGTGGGTGGAGGGTGTACCTCCTGCATCCCTGGGCGGGGCGGCCCTGTGTCGGGGTTTGGGCGGGGGTTGGCCCGTTGACTGTCCTCCGGCCCGCCGGCGCCCTGTCTTTGACTGGGATTACCTCTCTTCGGCCCCTTGCTGGTCTTCCCGGGGGTGAGGGCTCTCTGGGCTGGCTCTTGGGGCACTGATCTTTGTGCTGCCTGCCCCTGTGGGCCTGGTGGCCTTCTGGCGGCGGGGGCTCGGCCTGGCTATTTGGGGCGGGGCTCTCTGGGAGGTGGAAGGCGGCCCCTTTCCTTTCATGCTTTCTCAGTGACAATTAAACGCCCACACATTCTTGCACCTTTATATATATGAAGTCTTCCTCACTTACAGAGATACCTGTACATATGCACACTCACAGTACATACGTACTTCCCCACATTACTCACTGAGTTAACCAGGGTGTTATTATGTTGTTGGTTTTATTCCAGCGACGGTGATATCAGCAGTATGACTATAGTTTTTTTTACAATGATGTGCATTAGTCATTATCATTCTGTTCACTATCATAGTTCATCATTTCATTACTACTATTATGTGTGACTGTTTCAATGCAGTATTATCATTGTGATCACTATCATAGTTCATCATTTCATGACTACTATTATGTGTGATTGTCATTGACAGCATTGTCATTGTGGTTGTTGATATTGTTTTGTCCTTATGTCTTTGTTCGTCTTTATAGTTGTCAGACATTTATTTGCTGATGTCGTTCTGTATGTTTCTGTTCTGTTCTTGTTGTCACAATTGTTGTTGTTGCTGCTGTTGTCCTTGTCTCGTGTCTTTTTTTTGTACCCACCCCCTTTTCTTTTCTCTTCTTCTCTGTCCCCTCCTGCTTCGGTCTGGTCGCTCCAAATTTGCTTCATATCAAAGTCAAATAAATTCTGTATAACAGGGGAAGTGTATATCACACTTCTCCCTGGCAGAGTAAATCTGTTGAGGACTTGACGGCATTTAGATCTACAATTCTATCTGGACAGGACAGGATTAAAAAATTAAATAATAAAAATAATAATAATAATAATAGATCATCGCTTCACTTAGCAAAAACAATAATACAGAGAAGAATGTCAGGAGTGTCAGTCTTATACTCAACAAAAATATAAACGCAACACTTGTTTTTGCTCCCATTTTTGATGAGATGAACTCAAAGATGTAAAACTTGTTCCGCATACACAATATCTCCATTTCTCTCAAATATTGTTGACAAATCTGTCTAAATCTGTGATAGTGAGCACTTCTCCTTTTTTGACATCATCCATCCCATCGTGATTAGTCCACAGGTGTGCCTTAGACTGCCCATAGTAAAAGGCCACTCTGTTTTGTTTTATGGGGGTGGGAGGTCTGGGGACTCAGAAAACCAGTCAGTATCTGGTGTGACCACCATTTGCCTTATGCAGTGCAACACATCTCCTTGGCATAGAGTTGATCAGGTTGTGGGTTGTGGCCTGTGGAATGTTGGTCCACTCCTCTTCAATGGCTGTACAAAGTTGCTGGATATTTTGGCGGAAACTGGTACACGCCGTCGTATACACCGATCCAGAGCATCCCAAACATGCTCAATGGGTGACATGTCCTGTAAGTATGCTGGCCATGCAAGAACTGGAACGTTTTCAGCTTTCAAGAATCCTTGAATCCAGATCCTTGCAACATGGGGCCGTGCATTATCCTGCTGCAACACGAGGTGATGGATGTACCGCCAAATTTGGAGACGGCTTATCGTAGAGAAATGAACATTCAATACACAAGCAACAGCTCTGGTTGACATCCCTGCTGTCAGCATGCCAATTGCACTCTCCCTCAAATGGATGGATGATCTCAGCAAAGGAGAAGTGCTCACTATCACACATTTTGACAGATTTGTGAGCAATATTTGAGAGAAATGGTGATATTGTGGATGTGGAACAAGTTTTAGATCTTTGAGTTCATCTTATAAAAAATGGGAGCAAAAACAAAAGTGTTGCGTTTATATTTTTTGTTGCGTGTATCACCGTCAGTCAGCCAACCAGTCAGTCAGCACTGCGCTTTATTTCACAAAAAGGTCAATATCTTCACATTATTTATAATTTGATTTTGCTCGGGACCCAGAAAATGTATTAGTCAAATTTAACAACTTTTCTTGAGTTGACAACAGATTGGTTCTTAAAACTATGATCACGTAGACTGTAATATATAAACAAAATTAGATGTATAAGCTGTAATGTCAATTATGTATTTATATTCATGTGTATACTGAGATTTATGTTCATGAAGCAGTGGTGTTAGTATAGCAAGCATGGTTGTTTCTGTTGTTTCTTTTGTGTTCTAATAATATCGTATTTAATCTCTCTATCTCCTACCACCCGTTTAACCCCTTCGCTCTTCACGTTCCCTTTTTCCAACATTCTCTAACCATTTTTCCTTATCTCCTTAAAAATCTGCATGTGTCGAACGCTCAAGGAATCAATTTATCTATATCATCTCTCTGTGCTGGTTATTTTATCCCTAAGATTATCACTGGAGTAATAGCCATTTCCAGTGTTTCAAAATCTAAAACAGAGATTAAAAGAGTAAATATCAGTTTATGGTCCAAATTAATTTTGTTTTTTGAACAAAATTAACTGTAACTTGGAATGCTAATTTGCCCACCAAATATTAATTTTTGTCATCAATTAAGCTTAACTTGATGAATGCTTGTTTTGAATTTACGACAAAATTTAGTGCTACACACTAAAGCAGGGGTTTCAAACTCAATGTCACTGGGGGCCGCTGGAGATAGGGTCTGGCTGTGGCTGGGCCGCATGAAGTATTGGGAATGGTGCTGGGAATCTCAGGGTACCCCACAATATGGTATGATACGCGATGCACGGCTCCCGATAATGATAATATCGGGATACAGTGATAGGGTGAAACCAAAAAATAAATACATTTCATAGTTTGTATTTTGCTGCATTCAGCTGGGATAGGCTCCAGCTTACTCGTGACCCTAATAAAGACAAGCGGTACAAAAGGGGTGGAACTTTTGCAGCATATTTTAACCAGACTATAAGCAGCAATGGTACAGAAAGAATGAGGATGTTTTAGCAACATAAGTGGAAACAGGATTTTAGTTTCGGTGTGTGAAAAGCAGTCAAGCTATTTTAAACTCATTCAGAAAACACAACATCTCACGTCTCTCAAGTAGAGCAATGCTATCAAGTAGAATCA
The DNA here is from genome assembly GCF_027744805.1 of Dunckerocampus dactyliophorus. NCBI lineage: Eukaryota > Metazoa > Chordata > Actinopteri > Syngnathiformes > Syngnathidae > Dunckerocampus > Dunckerocampus dactyliophorus. Next base: position 1,463,620 of record NC_072831.1, read on the forward strand.
TATCAAAAGGAAATATTTTTTATAGCATTTAAACTACTCCTCCATGTATAGTTGCGGGCTGTAAAATATGACCGCAAATGGCCCGCAGGCCGCGAGTTTGAGACCCCTGCACAAAAGTGTTTATTTTGATATTTTATTTAAGTCTCAAATTGTATTACTTTTAGTTTATGAACTGATGAAACAACTTTTCTTCCTTTCTCCTTTTTTTTTTATTCCATAAACCCGATACATTAGTAATACATGTCTGACAGTCACATGAAGTTTTCAAAAATACAACCCAATTCGAAATTCTAGCTTGCCGAAAGACACCTGCGTACACGATATCTGTATGTGACAAACTGCAAGAAAAAATAGAACTCTTTCTCGAACACACCGGCTCTTCTGCACTTAGCGCTCCCCTTGTATTCCCTCCTTCGACACTTCCTTCAGTCATTCAGTCCACCTCCGGTCCCAACCACACAGCTTGACAAGATTCAAAACGTTTAAAATAATACAAACCAAAGTCTAATCGGACTTATCACACAGCAAATTGCACACAATTTTCTTCTCCATTCAACGATTGCTATTCTGTCATAACCCGCACTACAGAGCAAACAACGTTATGACGCACTTGAAATTTCTCTGGGACCAGACCCAAGATACAGTATGGCTTCTATAGTCTCACTCCAGTGCAACCCACAAGAAATTAACATGAGCACAAATAACACAATTAGGCAAGATACGCTTAAGAATTAACATCTGGAAAACAGCTTGTGTAAGTCAGGTCACGTTGACCTCCCAAAGTTTTTACGATAGAATCCAATAGTGCAAAATGTACATTCTTGCATTTTTTCTGTGGCTGTTAACATTTTGATCAGGAGTGTACAGGATGTGCATGCTGACGCAGGTTTCTGAATTTTTACCTTTTCTTCAGTTGACCAACAAGACCTTGAGCAGCAGTAGCCAAACAGAGCTGGAGAAGCGTTTGCACCAGCTGACCGAGACGTTGATTCAGAAGCAGACTATGCTGGAAGCTCTGGGCACAGAGAAAAGCTCGCTGGTCTTCCAACTGGAACATCTGGAGCAACAGCTGAAGAACAGTCAAGGGGGTCAGACTGGGGGAGGACCAGCCATTAACATGAGTGCCGTGGAGGGCGCAGGTAGCTTCCTTGCCAGACCACACAATGGACCTTGGCAACTCATGCACTTTTCACATTGTGAATATATATATTTTTTCATTTTCAGGTACAAGACCAAGAAACATTCCGGTCCTTTTCAGCAACCAAGAGAGTCGGGGAGTGTATGGCAAAGTGCAGAAGGCGGCCAGCACCATCGACCGTTTCAGGTAAGTTGAATGAACTGGATGAGGGTTCCTGACATGATTTATCAACTTTACTGAAGTATGTCATTTCTTGTTTGTATTTATGTTGGTTCATTTTTTGAAAGCGAATGATAAATTGGCAAAAATTACATTTTTAGTTCATTGTGGCAGTCATTACAAACTCGTCATGGTGACATCAGCAGAGTAACACCTCTCAGCTAAAGTTGCATAAACAGCGAGCTTCTTGAGGTAGCTCGTCTGCTTGGTTCGGTGTATTTTTCATCGAAATAGCAGTCACGCCAAAACCTTGTGTTGCTGTTGGATGTTCATAGTGTCCGACTGATATGGTAAGTTTGTTTTCTTTTCCAAAAGAGGAAGGGTTAAGACAAAAACGGACGAAGCAATTGCAGAGAATGGGAGGTGGATGGACGCCTACTTAGAATTCTTTAAAATTTTTTATTATTTTTTTTATAGTGTTCACTTCACTGATGACCGCTTTGAAGGAACTGTTAAAAGTACAGTATAAACACATTTTGAAAAAGGATGCTATTCCACCGGCAGAATAGAGCCGACGGATACACAGGAAAAAACAAGGCACGAACGCCACAGAACAGAGTAAGTCATGTCTTGTTTACATAATGTATTATAAACAGTATTTTACCATAACTTTAAGGCTTTTAAAGCATTATGCCTGTTATGTAAACATCTTTTCATAGCCATATGATGACAGGAGGGGGCGGCGGCAGCGGCTTCCACTGTGATGGCGACAAAATATGTAATAAATCAGGCTATAACAACCCCTTTACGTTCATAAATAAGCCGATTTGAAACAATAATTGAAGGATATGCAACTCAAGAGTAATTTATACTTACCATTCAGTGTTTTGAAGGCGACCAATCTTCATCTCCATGTCTTAAGGCTTAAGTCCATGTTCTAAAAGTTCTCTCTATCTCCATATGTTTCTCCCTTCTTTTCACCTCCAAAACTATTGACACATCACTCAAATCTCAGCTGTAATCACTGTAAACATGCTCGGTCTCGTACACAGCTATGTTTGTTTATGCTGATGTCACCTCCGGAAATGACGCTTTCCTGCGACAACCACTTTGTCATGGCTGACGCCAAGAACTACAAATGTCATTTTTGCCAATTTACTGTTGCCTTTCAAAAAATAAACAACACAGAACAAGTACAAACAATATTTAAGCAAAGCTGATGAATCATGTCAGTGACCCTTTAAAGGAAAACTGCACTGTTTTTGTAATTTTGCCCATCATTCACAATCCTTATGTGAAACATGAACACATATTTCTTTCCCTTGTCTGTGCGTTCTAACGAGAGCAAAAGAGTTAGCACGAGCCAGCTAACAACGCACGTCATGGGAGGTACCTATGTTGATGATGAAGTCCTAACAAGAAAACCCTCAAAAGACGCCAATAGTGTTCCATTTACATAACGGACTTGTATAGACACCAAGCTACAGCGATATTCTTACTGTAGCAGCTAACACAAAAAGCTATCTGGCGGAGTAACGCGACGCCTCGCTCGTCTCAGCGTCACTCACGACGGCTCAAGCCACTGCAACGGGACAGATGGAAGAGCGGATACTACCGGCTCTCAATTTCGCTACGAAGACTCAACAAAATGCTCATTTGCTGTCAGCGTTTTTTACCAGAGGACTGGAGCCCAAGTCCCTGAGAGAAGACATTGTCAGTGTTATCGTTGTTTCTGTGCTGCTGTTGTTCACAGATGTGGGCGATGTCAAATCCATTTTGCCGAGGAAAGAAGTTTGGGTTATGTTTGAAATCATCAAAATACAGCACCATACTGTAAGTTAGGGGTGTCCAAACCTTTTCAACCCAGGGCCACATTCTGAAAAATGAAAGGATGCAAGGGCCACTTTGATATTTTGTAAACCAACACAGACATATGCTGAGAAGCTACATGTAGCTCAGGAAAAGAATGCATTTCAGCTTGGCAATGTAGGTGAAATGGTACTAAACATTATTTTTTTCCATAATAATATGAGTTATTTTTTGTAAAGTTGCAGCTTCTGTTCTTCAGTCGATTATGACTTTTTTTTCTTAATATTTTGACTTTATTCCTGTTACAACTCTTCTCTTAAATTAATATTTGAACTTTCCCATTTTTGCTGGTGGTGTTTTTTTTAAAGTTTTTTTTGTAGTTTTCTTGTTAAATTACATTTTTTGACTGTGCTGCGGGCCGATGAAATCACAGCCAAGGGCCGCCAATGGCCCCCAGGCCACACTTTGGACACTCTTGCTGTAAGTATTACATGTTATTGTCACAGCATGTATATGAAAAGCTAAAACGTTGTTAGAGGTTTTTTTGTGGTTTTTTTTTCCAGAGGGCTTCATAGTTGAAATAGATACCTCCTATGACATGCATTGTCATCAGACGAGGTGAATGAGTTCTACGCACGCTTTGACAACCAAACTCCTGATGAGCAGAGAGGGTGGCTAAACTTGGGGAGCACACAGGACTCACCTCTCATGGTGACATCAGCTGATGTGCGCAGGGTTCTGAACAAAACAACCCCACGAAAAGCAGCAGGCCCAGACAACATCTCAGGACGTGCACTTCGGGTTTGCTCATCAGAGCTAGCTGATGTGCTTGCTGACATATTTAACCTGTCGCTTGCACAAGCATCTGTACCGACCTGCTTTAAGTCCACCACCATAGTGCCCGTACCCAAGAAGAGCAACGTGACCTGCTTGAATGACTATCGCCCTATAGCACTCACTCCTATTGTCTTGAAGTGCTTTGAAAGAATAGTCATGACCCACATCAAAAAGAGCATCTCGGCAACTGTGGACCCTCAACAGTTTGCATATCGCCAGAACCGGTCCACGGATGATGCAGTCAACACTGCCATCCACACAGCCCTTTCTCACCTACAGGGCCAGGACACATATGTCAGAATGCTATTTATAGACTATAGCTCTGCTTTTAATATAGTCAGCCCCCACAAACTCACAAATAAGCTCCTCACACTTGGCCTGTCTCCCTCCCTCTGTAACTGGGTGTTTAAGAGATGATCATCGACCCAAGAACAAGGGAAAAGGAGCCGCATAGACCCCTGTTTATTGATGAGACTGAGGTGGAGAGGGTGAAAACCTTCAAGTTCCTTGGCACACACATCAGCGAGGACCTCACCTGGTCTCACAACACCCAACAAATTCTGAAGAAGTCCCAAAGGAGACTGTACTTCCTGAGAAGACTGAGGAAGTTTGGCATGTCCACCACAATCCTGAGTTGCTTCTACAGATGCACTATGGAAAGTGTCCTTACCGCCTCCATCACTGTTTGGTACGGTAACTGTACAACACGTGATAGGAAGGCACTCCAGCGGGTGATCAAGACCTCACAGAACATTGTTGGGGCAGCCCTCCCCTCACTGCAAGACATTTATAAAACTAGAGTCCTACGAAGAACACACAACCTCATCAAGGACAGCACACATCCACAACACTCATTATTCACACTCCTACCGTCAGGCAGACGCTACAGGAGTTTGAAGTCCAGGACCACAAGGCTGGCAAACAGCTTTTACCCACAGGCCATCAGGCTTCTCAACGAGGCACTCACACATGCACACACTCATAACTCTATCTATCTATTTATTAATTTATTAATGTAGTTATTCATTCATTTATTCATTCATTGGTATTCATGTCTCTTCTGTTGTTGTTGCTTAATTTATTGGTATTTATGTTTCTTATGTTCTTATTCATTTTCTTGTGTTTTCTTTCTTTCTTGGGAGAATGAACAGAATAAGAATTTCCTTGCAAAGCAGAACTACCTGTTTTACTATGCATATGACAATAAAACTTTTGAATCTTGATAGCTGGCTATTTTGTTTTTTCTCGTAAGAACGCACAGAAAAGGGAACAAAATATGTGTTCATGTTTCACATAAGGATTTTAGGCAAAATTACCCCCAAATTGTGCAGTTTCCCTTTACATTCCCTTGTGGAAGCACACGTTCCCAAATAATGCTTGTGTTTTTTGCCCTTCAAGCATCAGACTGGGGATTTTCTTGAGGCGCTACCCCATAGCCCGTGTGTTTGTCATCTTGTACATGGTGAGTAATTGCTTCTTAAGAAGCATTTGCTGGTCAAAGAGACAAGCAGTCTTTGTTTTTGTTTCATGCAGGCAGTGCTGCACATGTGGGTGATGATTGTGCTTCTCACCTACTCGCCAGAAATGCATCACGCACATCCTGACGGAAGCTAGTTGGAGATGTTTTGCACAGATATCACCGAAAGACACAATTTTCTCCTGTTCTACCAAGAAAATACAACCGACAGAGACATGAAATTACGACTATCACATGAATGGTCATTAAAACAAACAGCTATCCTGTGTATGCTCTTCTTCACCTTCTTCAGAGATTGTATTTAACAATGTAAAGCGGTTATTTTAATAAATGACTTAAAAACATCACACACATACCTTCTCTTCTCTCACCCAAACCCACGCTGGCTTTCACTCGGCATGCAACGATACTGCTCTCTGCAGCCCGTACCCTCAATAGCAGCTCAGAACCACACAGTACTTCCGCAGCTTACACAAGCAGACGCATTCCAATAGCAGTGTGAGTTGCACTTGTTTTAGGCCTAGGGTCAGTAAATTTTTGCTGTGTTTTGATGCACTTATTTGCGTGTGAACGTTTCACTTCTCACTGTTTCTTTCATCTAGCTACAGTAGATGTGTTCTGGTCAGCCTGTCGGCTCCGGCTTCTTTTGAATGGTGGGAGTGCCTGCTCCCTTTTTGAAGGGGAAAAAAAAAAAAAGTTCCTCACTCCTGTACCTTACTGCACTGATTATACATGCCCTTTTGCGTCCTGTTTTCCTTGCACTTCTGGACAGACTGCCTTCTGTTCAGTGATGACTTGAAGCTTCAATAATAAAACAGACAAAAGACAACTTGGTTTCTCTGGAAGTGGCCGGGGACAGGGAAATGTGGGCTTCCCAGCTGAGGCTGCTGCCCCTGCGACCCAACCTCGGATAAGCTGAAGATGGATACAGTATAGAAGTACTGATGGAACCATCATTGCTTGGGCTGTTGTGAACAAGGGAAGGTGCGTTCCATTTATCACTTCCACTCCTCCTACTTCCACTTTCCCTGGGCTCTAGGAGCCATCCGCCACCTCCGCCTGACATCGGGAATGATGTCAAACCCTAGTGCCTCAGGGGAGTCAACGACAGCAACTCAAACTGCTGCGGGAATGCAGCCAGCGTTTCAGCAAACACTTTTTCCACAGCTCCACCCCCTCCGAACAGTGCGACGGAGCTTGACTGGAGATGGGGGAATCAGGAGCCAGCGTGCTGACGTCGCTGTTGCACAGGTGTGAACAAACATTTTTTCCACTGAGGGCAACATACTGAAAAATGAAAGGATGCAAGGGCCACTTGGATATAACTTCATTTTCCAAAAATGTCAACTTGATTTTGTTTTGTTTCTCACAATATTGCAACTTTAAAAAAAAAAACAAAAACTTTATTGAATATTTCAACTCTATGCTACTACAATTACATTATTTTTTCGTCATAATTCGGCAAGTTTATTCTCGTGAAATTGCGACTTTTGTTTCCTCCTAATATTTTTTATTTTTTTCGTTTCTCCTGTTGTTTCCAATCTAAACTTTCTTTTTGTTTATTTTCTTCTTGTAATTATGACTTTATTTATTATATTTATATCCATTCTTCTTCTTCTTCAGTGTTCTCATTTTGTTTTGTTTGTTTTTAATAATATTACGACTTTTAAAAAAGCAACTTATTTTTTTCTTGAATATTTCAACTCTGTGCTGCTAACATGACATTTTTCCTCATAATATTACAAGTTTATTTTTTTTTCCCTCTTACTAGTTTGACTTTAATTCTCATAAAATTACAGCTGTTTTTTCCATTTCTTTTTTTACATTTCCAAACTAGTTCCATGTTCTTTTTGTCAATCGTCTATGACTTTATTCCCAAAATATTTTGACTTTATTCTCGTAACCCACAAAATTATTTTCCAAAAATGTCAACTTTGTTTTGTTTGTTTTTCAGAATGTTATGACTTTTAAAAGTCTTGTTTCTTTCATATTTCAATTGTATGGTAATAAAATGACTTTATTTTTCCACATATTACGACATTATTCTCGTAAAATGACAATTTTTTCTTAATTTGAATACAACTTTTCAATTTTTTGCTGTTTTTTTTTTTATTTTCTTGTTAACGTATATTTTTAGAACGTGCTCCGGGCTAATAAGAAAAACAACAAACTTTCCTGTTGACTGGTTTCCTTTTTTCATTTAGCTAGCGGTAGAGGGGGTGACTAAGTGAACGAGTCGACGCAGACGAGTACATGTGAGTCCCTATTGAGTTAAAAACTAAAACTTAAAAATTTCGAACGACTCGATCAAGATTCGCGCATCCGTAGTTGGTATCCCACAATGCACTACAGTTGTCCACGTCAAAGCTGACAGCCATCGCTGCTGCCGGGCCGACCATGGCTTCTTTTGAGGAGGCATTCTCTTGACGACTGTGTCGTTTGAACAGAGTGAGAAAAAAGCAAAAATCAGCTTTTGTTCTCGCTGCATGCTAACTTTGCGGTGGTCTTCAACACAAGGCCGCCACTTCCGGTATGAGCCGTTTGGCTGGTTTGTTGTCTGTCGTTGAGCTAGCTTGTTTTGACTCAGACTCGCTCGCTAGATTTTTCAACTCATTGACTCCCAACTAATGCCACTTGTCAAGGTGATTCATTGGAGGCTAACGTCATTTATGTTTCTGTTTTGACAGCCAAGCTTAATGATCTGGTCACTGAGCCAACTGAAGCTACGCTAGGCCAGGCGAGCCAACGTCAACATCTTCTCCGTGTGCTGTTGGTTTGTTTGGGTTGGATTCTTCCCCGAAGATGTCATCGTGGCTCGGTGGGCTCGGCTCCGGCCTCGGCCAGTCCCTGGGCCAGGTTGGCGGAAGCCTGTCGTCCTTCACCGGGCAGATATCAAACTTTACCAAAGACATGTTACTGGAGGGAGTGGAAGAAGTAGGAGGTGAGTTTGTCTCCATTAAATCCGGCCAAGTGTTCACAGCAGTTTTTTCATTTGAACCAACGAATCATGACTTAACTTTAAAACGCAGCTAATACTGTAAGTCATTCAAAGGGCCTGTTTGCAGAATAAAAAACAAAATGATCAAACTTCCAGCTTCCATGCGTGTAACTGACAGAGGGATAGTTGGCAGAGCTCCATTTTAAGATGTCTAGCGAAGCTGCCCTCCATGGGCAAGCACAAGACACATTTTTTCCTTAATATTTCAACTTCATTGCACTGAAAAATTACATTATTCTTGTAAAATTAACTTTTTCTTGTTGGACAACTTTTTTCTCTTAAAATTTTGACATTTTTTTAAAGTTACAGCAGATTTTTCCATTTTTGCTGTATGTTAATTTTTTAACATTTTTTTGTGAAATTATTATTTTTAGAATGTATCACGGGCCGAACTTTGGACACCCCTGATAAGGGTTGCCACAAGACGAGACGAGGTTGGATCTACGGGATGAGATGAGATTTTAACATTAGTTTTCAGAAAAGTACAGTGAAAAAAATCACAATATTACTGCATTCTACAAATTAAATTTGTACTACGTCACCTTGTATTGCTCCTCATGAGGCTACACTCTTCTGCACCGTGTCTGTGTGTGTGTGTGTGTGTGTGTGTGTGTGGGGATGCTAGCGGGCCCGCCTCCACCCACCGAGACAAAGAGACTGTTTGACTGACAAAAGGGCTCACTCCGTTCATGCTTTTGTTGTAAAGAAACAAACCAATGCACAGAGTAAACCCACGTCCTGCCTGTTTGGAGGCGAGAGACGAGGAAAACAGACACGCATGCAAATGCAACCGACTGAGGCCGGCAAAATGATCGATTTCATTTAGAATTATTGCGTGATTAATTAATTTATTGTCTTCCCAGGCCAGTTATGTTCTTCCTCCTTTTCTTGACGAAATGCCTTCTTAAATTGATCGAAAATGCACTTTGGACATATAATTATGTGTTGTAATGTTTCGAAAGATGACACTGGCGATGTAAAAAAAAAAAAAAAAAGCCAATTCCATCGGCTTGGTTTTGACTTAAATATTAAAGTATAAATAAACACATAAATGAAAGCATAAAGCACAATACCCAATATAGGTGACATAATTACACAAAATAAGACATTTAAGACATAAATAAGACTTGTGTGTTGTTGTGTGGCTATAAATGTGTTCCTGACGGGAACTGAGTTGCAGGCAGGCAAGAATTAATTTGTAGCTTGGCTTAGGTTATGTTTTTTTAGGGATATTTATGAGGGGTCATTGTGCCTGTTGTGAGATCATTCAAAGCTGCAATAGAAGCGATCAAGTCTGGTGCTTGTGTGTCTCATCCAGCATTACAGTAACATTGCTGACACCTAGGCTATGTTCACACTGCAGGTCAATTCCAATTTTTTTTTGCTCATATGTGATCTGTATCTTCATTTTTTTTTCATGTCAGCGTGAAGAGCACAATTCGCAGTTTTTAAATACGACTCAGGCCTCATTCGTATGTGGATATAAATCCGATATGTATGCGATGCGACTGCATTATGAACGGTCAGGCCACTATATCCGACCAACACGTCATCGAAAGGTGTGTAATGTCGTGCCTACCGAGACCTTAAAGGTACTCACGGATGTAGGCAGTCATGGTAAGGCGTGGTTTATCGTGCAAAAACATGGATAAAGGTAATCACCGATGTAGGCAAACGTTCTTATTCTCATCTGAAATTATACATTTATAAGGTGTTAGCGAACCATTTCTCGTCAGTGTCTCACCACACCTGCCATCTCGCATCTTTATTTACAAATTTTTACATAAAATTAACAGTTTTGTACTCTTTGTTGTTGTTGAAAACAGCTCATTAAATAAATAAATAAATCCTACAGATTATTCGTCCTCATAAAACATTGGCTGACACAGCAGTGGCATGACACCGCGGCGAACATCCGCCTCTCATGCAGCCCAAGGCCACAGCTTCAAACCCTGGATGTGGGAGGAAACCCACGCAAGCACAAACTCCACACATACTCATATCCTCATGTAACCTTGCAGCCTTATTGTACTCAAATGTCCTGACTGAACCCCAAAGCACCATTGCACAGTCAGAGCGCTGAGAACATTGACTTCTCATTGCCAACGCAGAGCGTCCAGCAAAGAGTTGTGTGTGGAGGGAACCGCTCTAGTCCGTTACAAAGAGGTCCATGTCTGGACGCTGATGTGCCACAATTGAATGTTAAGATTCCACGTGCCAATCTGTTTCTGCGCAAATACGCTTGAGCCCGATCAAGCCTACTTTAGACTAACGCAGGTGTTTTTATTTAAAAAAAAAAATGTTTTACTATTATGTATCTTCTGCTTGTTATTCCCTGTGTGAATGCAGACGCTGCCACGGAGCTGCAGGTGTCCAATTCCAAGTTGGCAGATGTCCAGGCTGCCTTTGCCTCCCAGAAACTTGAGGTTGGATTTCTTGTTTCATTCCACCAAGACAAAGAATTCCTTTTCTTATCTAAAAGAGTAAAAAATGAATTACCCGCCATCATCATAGATCAGGGGTAAGGGTGTCACAAGATCTTGCGTGATTAAAACGTGACAGGATTTCTCGTTCAGAAAAAAAAAACGGCCTCATGGGCATCAGACCTGGGACGATAATAAATAAATGAATTAATCACACAACAAGTGAAAGTGAACTGGCCTCAATACACTCCTGAAATCTTAAGACTTAGAATTTTTATTTTGCTCATTTGGATTTTAATGAGGTTTTAAGTAGAGCTACAATATGCATTTGGAACTTGTGATTTAAACGAAAACAAAAAAAAAAATGAAATAGTTCATCACCTGATGAAAAGTTTAAGACCACAGACTATAAAAGCCAAAATCTGCTCAAAATTGTAATTTTCTTTCGGGCATTCCCCCTGTCATGCCCTCCTGATGGTGAAGCTAAGAAGCTTTCTCTTTTCCAACGTGGTGGGATTGTGGAGCTGCATAAGCAAGGCCTCTCGCACCGTGCCATGGCTGCTGAGGTTGGGAGCAGTAAATCAGTCATTCTACATTTTTGGAAAGATCCTGAGTATTATGGAACAAAAAAGTCAAGTGGTAGACCCAAAAACATCACACCTGCGCTGAGCCGGAGGATCCGATTGGCTGTCATCAAGACACAGGGCGGTCTTCCACCCACATGAAGGTCCTTACTGGTGCCGACTGCAGCGCAATAACCATCAGACGCCATCTGCGGGAAAAGGCTTTAAAAAGACCTCGTCTCATTCAACGCCACAAAAGTGCCCGTTTGGACTTTGCCAGGAAGCATCAAACATGGGACATTGAAAGGTGGAACAAAGTTTTATTCTCTGATGAGAAAAAATGTAACCTTGACGGTCCAGATGGCTTCCAACGTTACTGGCATGACAAGGAGATCCCACCTGAGATGTTTTCTACCCGGCACAGTGGAGGGGGGTCCATCATGGTCTGGGGTGCTTTTTCATTCAGTGGAACACCGGAGCTTCAGGTGCTGCGGGGTCGTCAAACGGATGCAGATGTTGGGGCGGGCATCCCTCATGACTGAGGGCCCTCGTGTGTGTGGTACCAGCTGGGTTCTTCAACAGGACAACGCTGCAGTTCACAATGCTGGCTTGACCAAGGACTTCTTCAGGGAGATTAACATCACTCTTTTGGACCATCCTGATTTCAATCCCATAGAGAACATTTGGGATGGATGGCAAGGGAAGTTTCTAAAAATGGCCATCAGTTCCAGACAGTTGATGGCCTTGGTGAAGCCATCTTCACCACTTGGAGCAATGTTCCCACTAGCCTCCTGGAAACACTGGCATCAAGCATGCCCAAAGCCATTTTGGAAGTGATGAACAAGAACGGTGGAGCTCCTCATTACTGAGTCCTACTGACAACATTTTTTGTTCTGGTTTGCACAGTTTTTGTTATTTTTTGAGCAATGGTCTTAAACTTTTGATCAGCTGATAAACAGCCTATTTCAGTTGAATTGTTTTCAATAAAAGACTTTTTCAAAGTCCTTTTTGTCTCACTCCCCCTTCTTGTTTTGCATATTGAAGCTCTACTTAAAACCTCATTAAGATCCAAATGTGCAAAATGCTAATTCTTTTGTGTTTTGTTTATATTTACTTTGCCTTGGTAAGTGCTGACTGTCGGGACAAAGGCTCCGCTGCACCTCCAGTGGCGTTTTTCTCCCCCCCAGTTGGGAAACTGGACAGGTTGGTTGTGTTTGAGGTGCACATGCAAGTTGATCGTATTCCTCCTCTTTGTCACCACTACTTTCCAACAAACGCCAAATATCGGCTTGTTAGTGTTCACGCCAGTCCTTTTTCATTCTGTTGAAAACTGAAATATTCCCACACAGGGGCTTAGAAACCATTGCTTTCGCGCCTTAATTACATTGTAGTGATGTCATTTATCTTATTTATTATGTATTGTGTAAAACTAAGACATGAATAACATCAAATTAGAATGCCGACCCACCATCAACCAGTTCAAGTTCCAGCCAAGTTTTCCCAGAGAGAATATTACATGGCTGTTTGACGTGTGCGATAAAAGGCAGTGCTAGCATGAATTAACTTGAGACAAATGTGCACATTAGCACTCAATAAGTCATCCAAACTTACCTTAATGCATTCCCACGTAGTATCAGCATTTGACACCAAATACGAGGTGAAAGAAAAATGGTAAAAATACAGTAGTAGTCTATCTGTGCGGCATGAGATAAAGTTAGCACACCCACAATGGACATGCGTATATACAATATTGTTTCCACTTTTAAAATAAAAATTCCAGAGGAGTAGTTCACTTAATTAGGCAGTTTGCTGTTAGCCCAATGTTTCATAAGGTCCGCAAGGTGGGCCAACTCAAAGCTGTATTCCAGTTCTGTGGGCCAGATGAACCAGCAGCGTGGGCCGAATTTAGCCCCCGGGCTAAACATGTGCGCAAGCGGCTTTGTCGCCACCAACTGTGACAAAGAGACTGACTGGCTATGTTTACATGCAGTCAAATAACCCTATCATAACCAGAATATTAGCAATAACCCGGTAGCGCGCGGCCATGTAAACACCAATAACCCTTTTGGAAAAACCTGAAGATGCTCATCTTCCGTTTTTTTTTAAAAACCCGAATGTTGTCCCTGGGTTACTCGTTTTCTAACCTGAAAATCTGGTCGTGTATACGCCTATAGGGATATCCCGATCGAAAGGAACATTAATTTGTGTTCTGCGCATGTTCTATTCGAAAGGGATCTTGTGTCGTTGACAGGAACTACTCGTAAACATGACGACACGCAAAACCTCACACTTTTGGAGTGTGGTGAAAGATAGGAACATGATGTCTTTTGTTGATGTTAGAAAGTACCTCAATAGCCTAATCTATCAGAAGGTGAGCAAGCAGTTAAACGTAGCAGGGTTTCTATGAACGCATCTTCAAAAGTGTCCAGGGGGCTCTGGAGATATAGCATGGATGTGGATGGCACAGCTCTGGCCCCATTTCCTATTTCTTCACGTTCTCGCTTTCCATTCATTAAGAAAGTGATACAGTATCGTGTCAAGTACTGCCGTCAGTAGCAGCATCGAAACGCAAACAAAGGCATCCATTATCTGCTGTGCCGGTGTTGTTATTGTTGTTTTTGGAAACAGGAAGGAGAAGCGGTAATGACGCGCATTGCGTCATGACGTTTTCCGTGCAGGATTTTGTTTGTTTGTTTGTTTGTTTGTTTGTTTGTTTGTTTGTTTTTTCACATCACGCATGTAAACGGGTTATTCCGAATGTTTCAGAAACCGGAATAATGACATTGACTTTAACCCAAATTTTGACTGCATGTCACTCTTATTTATTCCACTATATAACCAACACTCCCAGGTGTTGAGACTGATGCACAGAGTGAATCCTCTTGTCACCCAACCTGTTTGGTCGAGAGAGAGGAGGAAAACAAGCATGCATGCACATGTCAATATGTAGAGGCTGGCAAAATAATTGAGCTGTGCGTGTAATTGATTTATCGATGATCGTGACAGGCCTACCATAGGTGCATGTTTGTCGTTGTCGGCTGTGTCGACAATACTTCCATACTGTCTTTGTCCAGCTTTGTCTCACCCATCCATACTATAAAAGCCAAAATGAACCATTGTTTTCAGCTTTCTGTGACTTCCGCGGCGGAAGTTCTGCACAACTTTCTGCCACTCTGGCCAGAGCACCTCCTGAATGGCATGTAAAAATGGTGATGCCACTCACCGCAGAGCAACAGTGAAAGATGTTCGATAATTGCATTGACAGTCATATCAATAGTCCATCGTAAGGTAACACATTATAGTTCAGTATATCGACATCACACTCCTAAAAAAGTTCAAGTATTGTATTGTCTTGTCAACCCAGTATTGTGTACTGCCTCGTCTCGTGAGTGTATTGAGACACCCCGAGAATAAACATATATTACGCAACAATTACAAGAAGAAAGTTGAAATATATATATAAAAACTGGAAAAATGGAGACCCAAGTTGGTACTAATAATGGTCTTTTTCACCTGTATCACAAAGCTGAGATGCAGTTTTTTCTTGAAATATAAATATAACTTCTTAGCATAAGTGGCCCTTACATTTTTCACTAAAACGTTTGGACATGCTGCAATAGATTGTAGAAACCTAGTGTCCAAATATTGTGGTTCTTCATATTTACTCAGCGACAGAGTGCCAGGTGTCAGTGAGGGATAAGCCGTTTATTGGAGGGAGTACTTTATTTGGACAGAAAATAACTCACACGACAAGGCGATGCTGGAAGTTTGGTCCACGGGACAAGATTTTAACATTAACTTCAAGAAAAGTACAATGAAAAATTTACTTTTTTTTTTTTTTTTTACCGAGTCATAAAACAATGCAGGTGCATTTTGAAATCTTTATTGTCCCACAAATTCATGCACAAAGATATTGTCAACATTTTTTCAGACCAAATAAATCACTGTTATGATAATATATAATAATAATACCGCCCTCTGTTTTTGTCTCATCTACTTGTCTTTATTCATGTCAGGGCTGTCCAGCTGTCTCTTGATATTTTGATTTTTTTAAAAACTATTTGTAATAAAAAAAAACAATGTTATACATACACGCAACAAAAATATAAACGCTACACTTATGTTTTTGCTCCCATTTTTTATGAGATGAACTCAAAGATTTACATTTTTTTCCACATACACAATATCACCACTTCTCTCAAATATTGTTGCGTCTAAATGTGTGATAGTGAGCACTTCTCCTTTGCTGCGATCATCCATCCCACCTCACAGGTGTGCATATCAACATGCTGATTAGACACCATGATTAGTGCACAGGTGGGCCTTTGACTTCCCACATTAAAAGGCCACTCTGTTTTGTTTTATGGGGGTGGGAGGTCTGGGGACTCAGAAAACCAGTCAGTATCTGGTGTGACCACCATTTGCCTTATGCAGTGCAACACATCTCCTTGGCATAGAGTTGATCAGGTTGTCGATTGTGGTCTGTGGAATGTTGGTCCACTACTCTTCATGCCAAGTTGCTGCATATTGGCGGGGACTGGTGGTACACGCTGTCATATAGACACGACGCCACACACGCTGTCTGCCATCTGCCCTGAACAGTGTAAACCGGGATTTATCCATTGAGAGAACACCTCTAAGGCACACCTGTTCACTAATCATGGTGTCTAATCAGCATCTTGATAAGGTACACCTGTGAGGTTGGATGGATGATCTCAGCAAAGGAGAAGTGATCGCAGATTTAAACAGATTTGTCAACAATATTGGAGAGAAATTGTGATATTGTGTAGGTGGAGAAAGTTTTAGATCTTCGAGGTCATCTCATAAAAAATGGGAGCAAAAACAAAAGTGTTGCGTTTATATTTTTGTTGAGTGTATATTTAAAGACAAATATTTTATTTATTACTATTAACATTTTAGCTTTTTCAAAGTTAGATTATGTCCTTTTGCTCAGTTTTTCCACTTTTGCTGGGTTTTTCTGTATTTTGTTTATGCAATTTGAGCCATGTTTCACACATGGCCTCTGCGCCACACGTTGGACACCCATGCGAGGATTGTGTCCAAGCGCTGCCTTCTTGGCACTGTTGGTCAAGGGCTGGGTTGCGTTGTGGAGGGTTTTTTCCAGCTTTCAGACGTGCATTGCTCACTCCAGCTCGTCTGCTCGGCAGATTCTTCACCTGTGTTGATGGCTGGTATTTAATTACAAAGTAAATGTATGACACAAGAAACACTTATATGGCCACCCTTACTGGCTATAGTGACCATGTCGCTAAATTATCAACACCAATCTCTTCTATGTATGAGGTGTGTTATGATTGCGGGTGCTTCAAAGTGATCCAAATGCAAGGACCGTCAATTGAAGTGCTCAGTGATTAAGGGTGCAGACAAGTCCGAACATCTACGTGGGTTTATCTGACAAATCTTTAAGTAGAGTTGATCAAATGTAGAATTACTACAGCTTCTGTTTGGACATCAGCAATTAGCCAACAGCTGTTTAACTCCGATGGTGGGGGGGGAGGGAGATACATCCACATGTCACATAATTACTGTTTTGTAATTATGTTCTACTTTTTTTTTTAAATTTTTGACAGCGAGTGGTAAATTAGCAGAAATTACATGTATTCTTTATGGTGTTTTTATCAGTGACGTCATCGGGATGACACCTCTCACTTAAAGCAGAGTAAACAAACGCTTCTCGAGGTAGATGGTCAACTGCTAGCAGGTTAAGCGTGCAGTTTGCATAGCAGGAATTGTTTTACCGGCTCTTCTGCTTGCTTATCGCTTGGCTAAAAGCCCACAGTCACACGGCAGATGACACTCATCCTGTTCACAGCACAGCGAATAACATGTTTTGTGTGTGTTTGTTTTTGTTTTTGTCCACAGTGCGAAAGGTTGAAAAAGCTGCAGGCGGAGCTTGAGGAGAAGCTGGAGGCGTCGGAGATACAAATCAAGCGACAGTCGGATGAGTACAGAGCCCTTCTGCAACAGAAAGATGTACGTGCTTGGATGTGAGCTTTTCTTCTTCTCTTTATTGCATCTGAGGCTGTTGCATGAGGAAATGGCATCGACACAACAAGCTAACATTAAGGAACAGCTCTGCAACTAAGCATTATTTTATTAGTTGACCAGTCAAACGGTTATTACTAATATGATCTGATGTACACTTTTCAGTCCCCGTTGAACGAGTCAAACCAAACCATACTCTAATCTGGTGGTTCTCAGCTGGTTCAGCCCACCATCACCCCTCAGAGACAAGCGGCGATCCAAACTGTGGAATTTTTCCAAGTCAATCTTCTCAAATATCTTACAATCAAAGTGCTCATGACACCAAAAAAGGTTTGGGGCAAAAACAACCACAAAATGAAAGTACTCACTTAATATGTGAAGAATGAAGTGGTCATTTTGACACGAACCGATGCCGTCTTGGATGTGATGTCACCGCTAGACTACGCTCCCTGAACCAGATTCTAACACACGCAGCCATGAACTCACAGCAAAGCCAATGAAGTGACATTCACAACAATAACACGATAAGAACATTCACTGATATTGTGTTGTATGTGTGATAAAACGTACAAAAAATGGCTACAAGTATGTTTTTTTTTTTTTTTTTTTTTTTTTTTTTTTACTGTTACTATGTGACACATACAACTGCAAAATGAAAGACCACTTAGCCCTGGAATGAAACCCCATAGTATTATTCTAAGATTCGTAGAATAGATATCCTAAAAAAAACTAATTTGGACTGTCAAAAATAACACGATAACGGCGGTAACTAAATTTAATTAATTACATTAAATATTTTAGTCTAATTAATGCACACGCACCAGAGCAAACGTGCCTCTGTTATGACGGCAGACTGAATCACAGTGGAGCTTCCCCACACACTCACACAGAGTCTGATGCCCTTTTAGAACTTCATTCTGACCTTGACACGTCAACAGCAGTACAATTCCAACACCATATACTGTATTTATCTCCAACTCACACACTCCTCTATAGTCAGTTCATCCTGGGAATGACACCTGCTCATTCTCAATGCAAGAAGCGAGATGCATTCAGGGACACTCAGAATATCACAAAAACGGCTTTATAATGTGTGCATGCGTGTGTGTATGTAAATAGGAAGATAAAGGAAAAGCATGAAGTGGATATTCTTATCACTCACTTCGTAACTCTTAATTCGGGTGTACAATTTTCTATATTTAAGCATGCTGGAAGATACACTGAAAAAGAGTAAATTTACCTGAAATTACCGTATTTTCACAACCATAAGGCGCACCGTATTAAAAGGCGCAGTCTCAGTTCCAGATGCTATTTCTGTATTTAACACATACACAAGGCGCACCGTATCATTGGGCGCAGGTATGCACGCTAAAACATACCGTGTCGCTCAGAAGTCAGTGAGGAAGTGACAGTGCTTTATTTGTTTGGACAGATTAGGCGCAAAACTCTCATTCAGTTTATCAAACCCACTTGAAATCAGGACGGTCATCACTTAACACAACAGTCTCAGTCATGGTGCACAACTAAAAACATGATACAGCAACGCAAAAACAGACAAGACACTATCGCTATTTTTACAGAACAATAACTAACAACTATGTAGCTCAAACATGTAACTTTAAGAGCATTTGCACCAAAACACTACCGCAAAGCACGCTGGGGAACAGGAAGTGCTCCCAGTGACGCGACAATATGCTAGCATGCTTGCTATTCTATGTTTTTAAAAAGCCAGCAGAAGCAAAACAAAGTTCAGTTGCACTTTATTGAAGTACAGTCAAACTTGTCTATAGCAGCCACTAGAGGG
The DNA here is from genome assembly GCF_027744805.1 of Dunckerocampus dactyliophorus. Taxonomy (NCBI): domain Eukaryota; kingdom Metazoa; phylum Chordata; class Actinopteri; order Syngnathiformes; family Syngnathidae; genus Dunckerocampus; species Dunckerocampus dactyliophorus. The sequence goes on from NC_072831.1 coordinate 1,482,834, forward strand.
AGTCTGCAAAAGTGGCCGCTATAGACAGGTAGCCTCTATAGACAGGTTGGCGTCCAGTTTGAATGTTGACCAGTAGAGGGGGGAAAAAAAGGGAAAATAATAATAATAATAATAATGTTGACCAGTAGAGGGCACTGTGGACTGCGGATAAAAGTTGTACAGCACTACTAGACTTGTTATTATCATGGCTCATGGTTTTAATTCATCCTGAACATGCATATGAGTCAAACAGTAGGACATCACATAGTACAATTCACAATTTTGCATGTCCAAAAAGGAGTAGGAAGAAGCAAAGCTTATTTAATCCTACCCCTCATCAGTTTCACATCAGTTGCAATACATTTATTCACCTCTTGTTCTTCCAAGTGTACTTTGTAGGTCTACATGACAATGTAGTGCAATCATAGCCAAGGTTTTTACTTACTAAAAGGAAGCTAGAGGCTTAATAATAACTGATAGAATATATCCACCACCCACAGAACAAAGCTGTGCTAGTAATGTCTTACGCTTGTTTTTAATATTTTACTTTTTATACGGCAGAGTGTCATTACAGCTGTGAATGATTGTGACTGAGCTAGGACTCAGTAATTAAAGTCTACACACGACGGCTTCATTGATTGAAAAAACAAACTTTTTCGTGCATGAAGCTTCTACTTGAGTCTGTAATTTGGCCGCTATATGCGGTCAGATATTGACCAAGGGAGACAAAATGGGTGGCCGCTGGCCACGTTGGACAGGTGACTGCTATACACAGGGTCTATAACATGTACATTTGCTGCAGGGGATTTTTCAGGGGCTGCTATAGGCAGGTGGCCGTTCTATAAAGATGGCCACTAAGACAGGTTTGACTGTATTTGACAATGTACTCAAGTTATTTTTGATCAATCCTCAGCCACAAATCCATCAAAGCCCTCATCTTTTGTATCCCAAATGAACAGCGGAGCAAGTTCTCCATCAAACACGCCAGGTTCCCTCTCGTCATTGTCAGAGTCAGTCTCGTTGCCGTGCGGCGCCTCAGAAATGATACTCAGGAAAAGTTCCCGGGTTGCGGGGTCAGCAGTCTGTCGGGAAGCCCAGACTTCCCTGTCCCTGTCCCCGGCCACCTCCTCCAGCTCCACCGGGAGGACACCAAGGCGTTCCCAGGCCAGCTGTGAGACATAATCCCTCCAGCGTGTCCTAGGTTTGCCCCGAGACCTTCTCCCATCTGGGCATGCCCGGAATACCTGACCAGGGAGGCGTCCGGACTAGATGCCCGAGCCACCTCAGCTGGCTCCTCTCCATGTGAAGGATCAGCGGCTCTACTCTGAGCTCCTCCCGGATCACTGAGGTCCTCACCCTATCTCTTAGGGTGAGTCCAGCCACTCTACGGAAGAAACTCATTCAGCCGCTTGTATCCACCATCTCGTTCTTTTGGTCACAACCCAAAGCTCATGACCATAGGTGAGAGTGGGAACATAGATCGGCCAGTAAATTGAGAGCTATCTAATTGATCTTCTTTGTTATTTATTGTGTAAAACAAAGACAGGAAAAACATCAAATTAAAAACGCGAAATGAATACAGAGCCACCTTCCACCAGTATGAGCCTGGTCTTTGTTTTTCAGAGAGGTTGTGTACCGAACAAATATATACGTTAGCACTCAATAAGGTCATCAAACCAAAGGTCATCAGTCTTTATGCATTCCAACATAGTATCATACAGTATATTTAGGAGCAAATATGAGGTGGAAGAAATAGGGTAAAAATACAGTGTAGTAGTCTATCTGTGCAGCATGAGAGAAAGTTGGATGTTGCATTCAAGGACCGTCAAACAAAGTGGGTCAAGTTGCATAAAACATGCAAAAGCTGTGGGATTTGTAACTCTATTATTTTTTTAAATAAAATAATGGCCACATTTCTAAAATTGATATCCATTTACATCAAATTTCATGTAGTTGTTTACAGATGTTTTTATTTTTTTTAAGTGTGAATCGTGTTTTTAATATACATGGGTTTTTGGATCGAATCGTAATCCGTGTATTTAGATGCGTATCGAATAGTTTACCACCGAGAACTTAATTCTATCTGCAATTAACTGCTATTAGTTGTGAGTTAACTCAGGACTAAATAACAGGAAAATGTATCATGTAATATTCAGATATTATGTTGGCTTGCCGTCAAAGCTCACTTCTGGTCACTTGATGGCAACAGGTTGGTTTCCGAAAGCAGTGGTTTGCTCGCCACTCTGGAAGCCGTTTTCAAAGAATACCGTTTCTGGGCACCCAGAAGGCCATTTCCGCTAACCTGAGCACTGCAGACCTGTTGAGTCGTTTGTAAAGTGGCTCCACACCTTACTCTTCCCCTCCCCGCCTGTGAAATGAATATAGATACTGTACCTGTAATGTATTCTTGTAATTAGCATAGAATTTGATACTATAGTTGACCATTTTAAAATAAAAACTTAATAGTACATAGGGTAATGTGAGGTGTTTTGAAATCAACACATTGTTTGCAAAATCGTAATCCGTCATATTTACTAACTATTGAAAATTTCAATCTGTGACCTTCAACTCTCACTGGATGGGTTCGCAGACGAGTGTGAAACGGCCGGGAACAGGGTGTCCAGGTCGGGAAATGAGATCCTGCACCAGGTGGAGGAGTTTAAGTACCTCGGGGTCTTGTTCACGAGTGAGGGAAGGATGGAACGCGAGATGGACAGGTGAATTGGTGTGGCGTCCGCAGTGATGTGCATCGGTTCGTTGTGCAAAACTTTCAATTTACCGGTGGATCTGTGTTCCTACCTTCACCTATGGTCATGAGCTTTGGGTAGTGACCGAAAGGACAAGATGGTGGGTACAAGTGGTTGAAATGAGTTTTCTTCTTGGGCTGGATCATCAGATATTAATTTTTACAACGTTTTGTGTCCTCTAGGCGACCTACAAGGTGGGCAAATAAAATGTTACCATTTTTTTAATCCCACACAAGTTGAGAACTTATTAAAAAGTTGTATTTACAGATTTGTAACAAAAACATCAAATCAACATTTGATACCAAATGTTTCCCACTTTGCCTTTTGTTTTCTACACAGTTCAATAATTGATGACATGTTCAATCCACACTCCTCTTCTGTGGATTTCAACTACAACACGTAAATTGAAGTTTGTGATGATATTGCCACACGTTCTGTGGGCATACCTGAAGGAGAGCGTGTATTGCAGCAACCCACAGACCATTGAGGCCCAGAAGACCAACATCCGTCAGGAAATTCGGAGAATCTCTCTTGAGTTGTGTGGCAATGTCATCACAAACTTCAATGTGCGTGTCATCAATTATTGAACTGTGTAGAAAACAAAGTGGGAAAACTTTGGCATCAAATGTTAACTTGATGTTTCTGTTACAAATCTGTAAATACAATTTTTGAATAAGTTCTCATTTCAAAAACTTGTGTATGATTTTAAAAGTGGTCACATTTTATTGGCCCACCCTGTACAAGTGCATCACTCTCAGGTGCCTGGTGTCTTACCAGGTAGGAGTGGGAATCTCTGGCCACCTGACCATTTGATGCAATTACGATTCAGAGGTCTGCGATGTGATGATAAAACGATTATCGATGCATCTTTTTTTATAGTTTGTCTTTTTTTTTCCATGCGTAACTTTTTTCCCTACGTACAGTTGAAGTTTACATACACCTTGGAAAAAAAATGTTATCACAATTTTTAACGGGTTACACTTATGCCACAAATATTGTTTTCTTATGACAATATATTTCAGATGTCTACTTCATTTTCTTGATTGATTTATTGACAGTTACTTTATTCAAGAATTATATAACATAGTTTGACATTTTTCTGAAGTTCAGCGGCTCAAATGTTTACATACACCTCCTCCAACATGATTTAATACTTGGTTGAACCACCTTTTGCCTTGATAACTGCCATCAATCGCTTGGGATAACTGTCTATAAGCTTCCTGCAGTAGCTTTCCGGAATCTTTGGCCATTCCTCTTGGCAGAAAGTGTACAGCTGAGTCAAATTTGATGGTTTTCGTCTACAGACACGTTTTTTGTTTTTTTTAGCTCAGACCAGAGATTTTCTATAGTCTTAAGGTCAGGGCTTTGTGAAGGCCAGTCCAGGACCTTGATTTTCTTGTCTTCGAACTATTTGGTCACAATTTTGGCTGTGTGTTTAGGATCGTTATCCTGTTGAAAGATCCAGTTCCGTTTCAGATTCAATTTCTGGGCTGACGTCTTGACGTTGTTCTGTAGAATCTCAATGTAATGCTCCTTTTCGTGATGCCTTCTATCTTCTGGAGTGTACCAGTGCCAGACGAAGAAAAGCAGCCCCACAACATGATGTTGCTGCCACCATGTTTCACAGTCGGTATCGTGTTCTTCGGATTGAAGGCTTCACCTGTTTTTGTTGTGGCCAAACAGTTCCATTTTGGTCTCGTCAGACCAAAGAACTTGCTTCCAGAATGTAGTCTCCTTGTTCACATGTTCTCTTGCAAACTTCAGACGGGCTTTGCGATGCTTTTCTGTGAGTAACGGCTTTTTTCTGGCTTGTGCAGAACTCGTTTAACAGTGGAGACAGACACATCTTTGCCAGCTGCCTTCAAATCATGACAGAGCTCCCTCTTGGTGGTTGTGGGACTCTTCTGCACCTTTCTGACGATGTTTCGCTCCTCTCTTGGCGTCAATTTCTTCTTCCTTCCACTCCTTGGCAGGGTAGCTGTTGTCCCAAGCTTCTTGTACTTTGCAACAACGGTTTGAGTGGTGGGTCGTGGCACATCTAATTGCCTGGAAATTGCTCCAAGTGACAATCCTTCCTTGTGCAACTCCACTATACGCCTTCTGAGGTCTTGGCTAAGTTCCTTCGACTTCCCCATGCTGCAGAATTGTCATAGTGGCCACCTAGCACTGGGGAGTGGCCTTTTATACATTCAGGAGGGCTATGGCATGGTTATGTAAATATCATTATGTAATAAGTCATCAATGAGGTTGTCACTTGGTGGCAGTGGACCATTACCAATGATTACATAACATTATCTTACCATCTATGACTGGAATTGAACCAGGTTATTCAGTGTATGTAAACTTTGACCCATCACGATTTTGACATTTTCCATTAAATGGGCTAACAAATTTATCCTTTCATTTTAATCTATGAAAGAGCATTGATAAAATGAAGGTGACACTGTGCCCAATTATTACCATGAGCAGTTGGATTCAATTCTTTGAAATTAAAAGGTAAAATTAGAGTTGAATATTTTTGGGTCAACTGTATGTGAACTTCTGACCTCAACTGTATAATTTCTTTTACAGTTTTGACTCACTGCGTGCTACTAAAACAAAGCATATTTGTAATGATCCACAATTAAAATAAACATGAAACAGATGAATTTGCTTCCATTATTTTTCAATAATTGGAACGTTGCATCGACCGACATATTTCCCATCGCACAGAACCGGCAGGAAAAGTAAAGTGCGCCAGTGGCAGCATGTGTAAAATTAACACAAACTTCAGCATATTCAGAATAACCAACATAAAAGAAATCAGCCATTATTCATAAATAAATTATAAAGACTTCTGAATTCAAACAAAAATCCTGCGCATAGAACATCTGGCAAAAATAATATTTTTGCTGTAGAGCAAAGTCAAACAGCTTTTATGCACAGTATAGATTACTTACTCAGCAACTCTCATATAAGAATAATGCTCGCAGACATCAGAATATTATGAATAAGCAAAAAAAAGGTTTCCCTTTTTCACAAATGATACAAAAAGTACAAATGAATAGGCAGCAAGAAATCAACATGCCTTTGCAACATTATTGAACAGCTCAGCCATATTGGCATCCGTGTGGCTCTCATTCATTCCTCTCGTTTGTAGCCCATGAGACGCTAGCTTAGGTATCACCTGCTCGATGGTTCTCTGGTCGGCAGAGACTTCAGCTGGCTGTTTTTCCTCATGGTCGGGGTGGAGATGTGCTACGGGGTTTCTAATATTTGTCGTGTTCCAACTTATTTGAAGCTTGTATGACAAAGCTTGCGTATTGCCCCTCTAATTTTTACCTTCAGCTACATGAAAGATTCCAGACGCTCACTTTAAGGCCAGCGTGTGCGGGTTGGAGTTTACACTCAGCCATTCTGGTAGCGTCTTAGGTGGACCACCATAAACTGTCCGGGCAGCACTTCCGCTTTTCGTCTTTTTGTTCCCTTTTTTTTTGTTTGTTTGTTCCGTCAGCATCGATTATTGACATTTATGTGTTGATTTATAATAGTCAAAGTCCGCATCGCGATGCATCTAAGAATTGAGTATTTCCCCCACCCCTTTTACCAGGTGGAGATCAGTCACCTCAAGGCTCGTCAAAGTGGCCTCCACGAAGAAGTCCAGAAGCTACAGAGGTCCGCCCAGTCTGCGTCTTCCAGCCCCGCCGTGCTGCCCGTCACCACAGCTTCCTCCTCTGTCACCACGCCCTCTTCGATGTCTCACCACCAAGGCTTCCATGGCGACGACATGGACCTCAGTGACGTCATCTGGTCCCAGCAGGAGATCAACCGGCTGTCCTCAGAGGTCACACGTCTGGAGGCGGAGGTGGCGCACTGGAAGCGGATGTCTCAGGTGATGAGGATAATGATCATTATTAGGTCAATGAAGATGTCACAATTTTTCCCCCCCCCCATTGCTCTTCAAGGCATCAGCAGCAGCAGCAGGGGCAGGTAACTTGGACCAGGGTGACATTATCAAATTTCAAAGAACCGTAAAGGTAATGGGGTTTTGTTTGCCTCCAATTAAGTGCAAAACTTGTGCAACTGTTTGTTTGACTGCGCGGGGTCCACAGGAACTGCGGGACGAGATGAGCCGCGAGGTGGACGAGCACCAGCACGAGCTGGCCGCCCTGCAGGACGCCCAGCGCCAGAAGATGTCGGACCTGAGCCGGCGCCACAGGGAGGAGCTGGCGGAGTATGAGGAGAGGATAGAAGAGCTGGAGGAGCAGCTGCAGAGCGGTCAGTTTGACATCAGCAGGAATGAACATGGTGTTAACACCCAAAATGAAGTGCCTTGTTTTCAGGATGCACTGATAACTTTTTACATCTATAATTTCTATGTAAATTTAGATGTAAGTGTAGTTTGTCAGGTAAGAAGGACTCAAAACAAAGTTGGATTTGACAAGCTATACCTGTAGATTTGTCCTAATCAAATATCATGGCATCACTAAAGCAAAACTTCCCCTTTTTAAAATTATTTTTCCCATCATCCACAATCCTTATGTGAAACACGTGTTTTTCCTTTTTCTGTGCGTTCTCATAAGAGAAAAACAACTAGCATGAGGGAGCTAACAATGCCCGTAGTGGGACACACCTATTCGGACCATAAAGGCCTTTTTATAGGAAAAAACAAATGGCAACAATCTTCCATTTACATAACTGACCTGAATATTAACCAAGCTACAGCGACATTGTTATCATAGGACAGGGGTCAGCAACCCGCAACTCCGGCGCCTCATGCAGCTCTTTAGCCTCCTTGCTGCGGCTCCCTTGATTTTTCTTGAACACCGAAGTGGGGGACTTGTGCATTTTCGAGATCAATGCAACATATCCGACTCATCGCAAATCCGTGCATGCACCTAGACTGCGTTGTGACTGCTGATTGGATGGATAAACGAGGGGTCAATGTATTCCTAAAGTGAGAATTTAGTCTCTATTGCCAAACAGAAAGCACTGTGATCAAGGTTGATAAAAACACAGCACAACTCTGTCACAGTGTATTTCATGACATAATGTTTTAACAGTCCACAAACACAAATTAAACCTTGGTGGAGGTCTGCCCTCTGTTGTGGCTTCTGTTGTGCACGTGTGTCTTTGTGAATCTTCCACATATTCTCCTGCAGGCGCTGGTCCTCCCGCCAGCTCTCCACCAGGTGCGTCCAAATTGCTCGAGATGCAGGCCACCATCGATGCCCTGCAGGAGGCCACGGAGCAGAGGGAGACGCGTCTGTCTGAGCTGACCGCCAGCCTGGAGGAGGCTCAGAGGAAACGGGCCTTGTTGGAGTCTGAGAAAGATGACACCGTGGCGGAGAACGCCGGTCTGCTGGAGAACTACGCCCGCTTGCAAGCCTCCGTGGAGGAGCTCCAAACGCGGGTGCAGGATCAGGAGGGGAAGGCTCTGCATAAAGTCCAACTGGACCACGAGATCCAAGTGCTGCGGAAAAACCTTGCAGGTGCTGTGTCTTGAATTTCACCCAGAAACTCCATTGTATTAGTCCTAAATGCCCCATTTGCTCTTGTTTCATGTTCATCATTATTCTGTTTTTCATTTTTAGCTGCAGAAAAAGAAACTGAGAGACTCAAGGGCCTGCTAGGGGTAAGGTGACAATGGAACACATTCCGTATTATATCGTAATGGCTTTTCTGCAATGATTCAGGCAGAGGAAAAAGAGGAAGTTGAGCATGCTGATATCTTAGAACTGAACACCATCATTGGCACGCTACGAGAAGAGAAGGAGGCGCTTCAGCAAGAAATGGTGTGTTTATCTTTTAGGAAAATTATTGTTTTAGGCCAGAGGTGTCCAAAGTGTGGCCCGAGGGCCATTTGTAGCCCGCGAAACATAAAAAAAATAAATTAAAAAAAGGGAAAACATCAGTAATTTTACAAGAATAAAGTGAAAATTTTGTTGTAATCTAAAAAAAAAGTTGTGATCGAACGACAAAAATTCATACTTTTACTAGACCGTTGCGATACACTCCTGATCAAAATCTTAAGACCAGTTGAAAAATTGCTAGAATTTGAACATTTGGATCTTAATGAGGTTTTAAGTAGAGCTACAATATGCAAAAACAAGAAGGGGGAGTGAGACAACAAGCACTTGGAGCTTGTAATTTAAACCAAAAAACGATCACCTGATCAGAAGTTTAAGGCCGTCACTCAAAATAACAAAACTCTCCAAACCAGAACAAAAACCTTCCTCAGTAGGACTCAGTAATGAGGAGCTCCACCGTTCTTGTTCATCACTTCCAAAATGGCTTTGGGCATGCTTGATGCCAGTGTTTCCAGGAGGCTAGTGGGAACATTGCTCCAAGTGGTGAAGATGGCTTCACCAAGGCCATCAACTGTCTGGAACTGATGGCCATTTTTAGAAACTTCCCTTGCCATCCATCCCAAATGTTCTCTATGGGATTGAAATCAGGATGGTCCAAAAGAGTGATGTTATTCTCCCTGAAGAAGTCCTTGGTCAAGCCAGCATTGTGAACTGCAGTGTTGTCCTGTTGAAGAACCCAGCTGGTACCACACACACGAGGGCCCTCAGTCATGAGGGATGCCCGCCCCAACATCTGCATCCGTTTGACGACCCCGCACCACCTGAAGCTCCGGTGTTCCACTGAATGAAAAAGCACCCCAGACCATGATGGACCCCCCCTCCACTGTGCCGGGTAGAAAACATCTCAGGTGGGATCTCCTTGTCATGCCAGTAACGTTGGAAGCCATCTGGACCGTCAAGGTTACATTTTTTCTCATCAGAGAATAAAAGTTTTTTCCACCTTTCAATGTCCCATGTTTGATGCTCCCTGGCAAAGTCCAAACGGGCACTTTTGTGGCTTGAAAGGAGATGAGGTCTTTGAATTTGTTTTTTGTTTTTTAAAGCCTTTTCTCGCAGATGGCATCTGATGGTTATTGCGCTGCAGTCGGCACCAGTAAGGCCTTAATGTGGGTGGAAGACCGCCCTGTGTCTTGATAGACAGCCAATCGGATCATCTGGCTGAGCACAGGTGTGATATTTTCTTTTGGGTCTACCACTTGACTTTTTTGTTCCATAATGCTCAGAATCTTTCAGAAAATGTAGAATGACTGTCATACTGTGTTGAACCTCAGCTGCAGTGACACGCTGCGAGAGGCCTTGCTTTTGCAGCTCGAGAGAAAGGTTCCTAGCTTTAGCCTTCAGGAGGTCACGACAGTGTGAATGCCTGACAGAAAATGGACATTTTGAGCAGATTTTGGCTTTTTTTAGATGGTAAACTTTTTTTTTTTTGTACCATAACGTTTAAATAAGAAAAATGGCGTTATTTCTTAGAAGTTGTATTATTATGAGAAACAAACAAAACAACAAATAAAGTGGTAGGAAAGTGTTACGAGAGTAATGCCAAAATATTATGGGACTAAATTCAGAATTACAAGTAAATAAAATAATAAAAGTTATAAGAACAGCAGTGGAAATTGAGAAGAGTGCTGTACTTTTATGAGATTAAAGTCAAAATATTAAGAGAAAAAAGTTGTATTCTAACGTGAAAAGTTAATGAATTTTGAAGTTTTTGAATTTTATGAGAAGAAAATTGTAATATTATGAGGAAAAATAATGTCATTTTAGTCAGAGTTGAAATATTACAGGAAAAAAAGATGGGGGGGGGGGGGGGGGGGTTGAGTCGTAATATCAAACAAAAAACCCAAAAAGTTATAATATTTGGAAAATTTACATTAGTTATAATGTTACGAGAATAAAGTCCAAATATAAGGGGAATGAAGTCATTACGAGAATAAATTTGAAATAGTTGGGGGGAAAAAAACATATATACAGTATATATATATTAATGTATATTAGTAAAATATTAAGAGAATTCTAACGAGAAGAAAAGTCACAATTTTACGAGAAAAAACACGTAATATAATATAATGAGGACAAATAATATTAGTAAGAGTTGAAACGTTAAAGAAAACGTGTTTTCTTGAACAAAATAAAGTTGGAAATTTTGAAAAATTAGGTTGGGGAAAAAGTTATAATATGGGACTAAAGTCATGGCATTACGAAAAGAAAATTGTTTTTAAAAAGAAAAAATATATTGTTAAAAATTATATTACAATAATAAAATTATATTACAATCATAAAATTACCATTATAAAAGAAGATTAAGAAGAAAGCTGAAATATTTGAAAAATGTAAAATACAAAATCAGGGAAGAATAGACGGAATTTGACACTAGTAATAGGCATTTTCACCAAAATTGAAGTATATACAACTTCTTAACATATTTACAAAATAACAGTGTGAAAGTTGCATCCTTTCATTTTACACTATGTGGCCCTCGCTGGAAAAATCTTTGGACACCCCTGTTTAAGGCATACTGTGCATGAAGAAGGAATTGCATTCATCTTCTTTTTGTCGTAGGTCAATCTACAGCAGCTGCTGAACAAACCAAGTGGCGAAGGAGGTCCACTTACCGAATCTGAGGCACTTGAAGCCCTGAAGGAGGCACTGGAGGGACGAGAAAAGACCTTGAAGACCATAGAGGAGGAACGTGACACCCTACTGACTGAACTGGAGGAACTGGACCGGCAAAACCAGGAAGAAACACAGGTCAGCCTGAGCTCAGCCCCCTTGAGAATAGTCAAACCAATTACAAAATGTGAACAATTACAAAGGTATCGGTAATAAATTTGTTTTTGTTGTTCTCCAGCATATGATTTTGGTGAAGGAGCAACTTTTAGGGCAGCTAAAGGAGGCCGAGGCCGAGCTCTCAAGACTGAACTCGGAGCACAACACGACTAGAAACCAGAAGAGGGCGCTGGAGCAGAAACTGGAGACTCAGAAAGAGAAAACTAGGCAAAGTGCCTTCACGCTCAACGACCTGCACATGAGCAAACAGCAGCTGGAGGCCACTGTCAGGGAGTTGAAAGACAAACTGGCACAAGTTCAGGAGAAGAGTATGGAGGCACACAGAGACATGGCGGAGCTGAAGAAGAGCTTGCAGGAGAGGGAGGAGCAGCTACTTGCCGCAAAAGAAGAGATGAGTCGGATGGCGAAGACTGGAACAGAGCCTGGACATGCTGCAGATGAACTAGCGAGGAAGGAGCGAGAACTTTCAGACCTCCAAAGAGAAATGAGCGACATGAGGTGCTTTCAGGAGAAAGTGATGTCTGAGGACTACCAGTTGAAGATGGAGAACAGAAAATTGAAGGAGGAACACCAGCAGGCTGTGACTAAAGCAGACGACTTGAACTTACAGTTGAGGGAAAGTCAGGCTGCCATGAGCAGGACGCTGCGGGAGAAGGACACCCGCATCCAAGCCCTCAAACTGGAGAAAGATCAGCTTGAGGGCGAACTGCAACAGACTGAGCGCTCTCTCTCCGAACAGGGCAGACAGTACCAGCAGACCATCGACGAACTGACCCGAGCCCGCTCCATGGATGCCTCGGCTTTACAGAGGGAGCACGAGCGCACTATCAAACTCAACCAGGAGAAGGACGTTGAGATAGCTCAGCTGCGGCGAGACGTGCAGCAGCTGGCGTCCGATCACAAAGACACCAACGAGATGCTCGCCATTACTGTTGCCGGGCAGAAGCAGCTGACAGATTTGCTCCAGGAGAAGGACACGTTCGCAGAGACTGTTAAACAAAATGCTGCAGACATGCAGGCGGAGCTGCAGAAGAGCGTTTCAGCCACAAGGAAGGAGGCCGAGACGCTCCGACTGGCGCTAGAGGAAAAGGACAAACAACTGTCGGGAATGAAGGAGGAGAACAGCCATTTGAAAGAGGAGATAGACCGGGTCCACGATCAGCAGAGCAGACCTCAAGTGCCTGCCGAACCTCGGACCCTGGACATCATCACCGACCTGGAGGCCGAGATTGCCCAGCTCAAGTCCTCAAGGGGCAGCATGGAGGAGGAGGTGCAGGCTCTGAGAGGATGCCTGGAGGACAAGCAAGCCTCGCTCCTCAGGTCTCAGAGCGAGCTGGAGCAGGCTCACACTCGCTACCAGCAGACCACGCTCAACTACGACAGACTTGTCCAGGCCAGAGACGAAGAACTGGCTCGACTCCAGCAGACCGTGGACAGGCTCAGCGAGAGTCCAGATCTTGCCGTGTCCACCACGGAGCCGGGAGACGTCATACTGCAGGAGGACAAGACCCAGTCTCTAAACCAGGAGAATGGCACAGAGAAGCATGACCTCTCCAAGGTTGACCTGGAAAGACTGGTGAGGGGCATGAAGGAGAAGGAGACGGAAATTAGCCAGCTGAATGAGAAGAACCTGTCTCTGACCAGGCAGCTGGACCAGCTAGTGGTGTCCCGGGACGAAGTGGGTAAACTGTCCCAGATGATCCTGCAGAAGGATCTTGAGATCCAGGCGCTTCATGCGCGAGTCTCCATAGGCAGTGGCGGAGGCGGGCACAGTCAGGACGTACTCTTCCTCCAGCAGCAGCTGCAGGCGTACGCCGTGGAGAGGGAGCAAGTTCTCGCCGTGCTCAATGAGAAGACCCGAGAGAACAGCCAGATGCGCTCAGACTATCACCGCCTCATGGACATCATGGCGGGAAAGGAGGCGGCGCTCCTGAGGCTGCAGCAGGAGAACCAGCGGCTCTCCAACATCAGCGATCCATCAGGAAGTCAAGAGATGTTCAAGGAGACTATCCAGAACCTCTCTCGCATCATCCGGGAGAAGGACATCGAGATTGACGCACTGACTCAGAAATGTCAAACGCTGGTGACCGTGCTGCAGTCCACAGGGGGAGACTCTGGTTCTGGAGGTGTCAGCAGCAACCAGTTTGAGGAACTGCTGAAAGAGCGCGACACCCTCAAGCAGCAGGTGAAGAAGATGGAGGAGTGGAAGCAGCAGGTGATCACCACGGTCAAGAACATGCAGCACGAATCGGCCCAACTGCAGGAGGAGCTGATCAAACTCCAGGCTCAGGTGTCAGCTGATGGCGACTCCAACTCCAAGCTTTCAGTGGACTACACCAGACTGATCCAGAGCTACGAGCACAAGGAGCAACGAATCGGCAGCCTGAGTCTAGAACTAGCTCAGGTCCAGCAGGCCCTTAGCCAGCTCAGCAGCACTAAGGACCTCCTGTTGGCGCGTCTAGATCTCGCGGCACCAGCCCCTGAAACCAAAGATGCTCCGTCAAGCATGGCAGATCCTCCAAACCACCAGACCACCAAACTATCGGAGGACCTGGCATCTCTTCAAGCACGACTGGCCGAGAGGGAGAGCTTGATCAGAACTCTTCAGGAGAACAACCACCGCCTCTCCTGCTCGGCCTCCTCCTCCGAGAGTGAGCACAGGAGCCATGCCGCTGAGGTGCAGCAGGTCCGAGCCAGCCTGGAGGCCCTGCAGAGGTCTGTCAGGGACAAGGACCTGCTCATCAAGACCAAAGGCGACCAGCTGGCTCAGGTCAGCGAAGTCCTCCGCAACCGTGAGAGCGACAACGAGGTGCTGAAGCAGGCCGTCACCAACCTGAAAGAGCGCGCCCTCATCCTGGAGTTGGACGTGAAGAAACTGAAGGAGGATAACGAGCTGGTAGCGGCACGTTCCGGGGAGAATGAGTCCGAGTTCAGGGCGCTGCAGGAGACCAACATGCAGGTGTCGCTGCTGCTACGGGAACGTGAGTTTGAGCTGAGCGCCGTGAGGGACAAAGCTGCTACTGTGGAGAAGATGCTGAAAGACAAAGAACAGGTCAGCTCTCTTCTTCTGACCATTGTGTCATTTACCTTACCTCAGGGGTGTCCAAGGGTTTTTGCGGCGAGGGTAACTTTGCCTCTTTGCTATTTTTTTAAGATATGCTAACAAGTTATATACACACTCAACAAAAATATCAACGCTTATGTTTTTGCTCCCATTTTTTATGAGGTCAACTTAAAGATCTAAAACTTTCTTCACATATACAAGATCACCATTTCTCTCCAATATTGTTGACAAATCTGATTCTAGAGTTTTATTGTCATATGCATAGTAAAACAGGCAGTTATACTATGCAATGAAATTCTTATTCTGTTCATTCTCCCAAGAAAAGAAAAAACACAAGAAAAAGAATAAGAACATAAGAAACATAGTGAGCACTTCCCTTGGCAACCACAACAGTCACCTTTACATGAGGTCATCCGTGCCCCCCACTCTACAGACGTGACGAATCAACTTGGGCCAAATCAATCTGTTGAATTAAACAGTGCTAAAACAAAAAAACACAAATCCATAAAGCCTGCCGTGCTTGAATTCAATGCTTCATTTCCTCGTTCCGATTCAAATGATTGATTACCTTTTTAAACGATGTTAGATCAGTTTATCTCGTCCTGAATGGAAACTTCACTGGACACAGATCGATGTAGTTGCATCTTGGGAACATAAATCAATGCATCGACGTATCAATGAATCGTTACACCTCTAGTAGAAGTAGAAGGCATGGTTGTTCACTACATGGTGACAAGCACAAAGAGGAAGAACTTTTATGTTGTTTATATTATTGCGACGGAAAAGAAGAAAAAAGAGATTGTCTACTCGCCCATTGAACAAGAATCAACAAGACAAAGGGGCATATAATTTCTTGTCTCTTCCAAGGGCGGCAACCATTTCTTTCCCAAGATTTGACAATCTGTTGATCGCGGTGATCTTTGAGCATAATCATAAAGATGTCTGTATTTTCGAGCCTCTGCCACCAGGAGCTATTGCTTGTCCGCCATGTTTTTCCGCTTAGTAAAACATTTCCTAGATGCGCGTTGCAGAAAATTTGTGCCCTGTGGACGCCCCGTGGACCTCGCAGATGTGTCAAGCATAAACCAAGCTTAACTTTTTTCACTAGGAGCACAGTGGCCCTTAACTTAAAATTTTAGGAGCGCACACTGAAATCAATGTGCAAAGTGCATCTCACAGTGTGAAGGTACGGGACACATTTCGTCATAGCTTGCCTCCACATAGCAAAAATTGAGTGGAAATGAATCATTTAATATCCATTTTCAGCATTTCTGCATCTGTCACTGCACAATTGTAGAGGTAAAAAGTGATACTGTAACTATAGGAACAAGTTTTCAATTCCGTGAAAACATTACATCTCATAAAACGTAAACCGCGTATTCCACACCGAGTTGTTTATGCAAATGAGCTGACGTCTGCGTTGACACACAATGTCAACTTGAAAGTATTTCCGGGTTATTTCTCCGTTTTTTTTTCTTTTCAACATTCAAACAATACCAAAAGTATGACGGAATTTTAGGGCCACATTTGGGAAACAACAAATCAGAGATTTTGGGAATAAAGTCATATTATTAGGAGAATAAAGTGGTAATATTAGGTGTCAGAGGGAAAATAGAGCATAGCTCTTCAGGAAGGAAGGAGACTTTCCTTTTGTTTCAGGCAAGCCTTTATTCATAATGTGGCAGCAAAACAGAGCAGTTGAGCACAAACAGGTTACCGTGTCCAGCCCTTCTCACTTCTGCCTTCCTTACACCGACCTCTCCACATGCGAAAGGTCACGTAAGTACCCCCCTTTCCATAGCTGTCTCAGGCAGTGCCTGTAGGCCTGCCACGATAACAAATTTAGCTGATGGATAATTGTGCTACAAAATATCAACGATATACGATAATTTTGTCATTTTTTTGATGCCATTTTTCATAGATCATGCACATATGAACCACTCGATGGTACTCAAGTATCGTGTACCCCTGTGAGCTTCAGTCAATCACTTGCTAGACACAGAAGTTCTGAGACCATTTTTTCATTATTTTTATGGCACAAGGTGAGTACATCTTATCAGATGCAATAAACTTTAATTACTCAAGAGATTTTAAATACAAAACATTAAACAAACAAACATAATAAGCAACTAAAAAAATGTTCTCCCAGGCAATTTGTACTGTCTGTCAAACATTTCTAACATTTTCTGAAATGTTGGCTTTTTGAACTTTATTGAGTGGTTGCGAGCAACACTGTCTGTGAGTGCGCACCATTTTATTTGCTTGTGTTTACTTTGCCGACCGAATGCATTAGTAAGCGTTGGCTGCCGGGACGAAGGTATTTTTTTTCTTCCCAGTTGGGAAAAACGAAAAGGATGGTGGTGTTTCAGGTGAGCATATAAATTGATCGTGTTCCCCTGCTTCCTCGTGATTCCTTTCGAACAAATGCGACATATCGGTTCGTCTGTGTTTATGCGCTCACCTTGTTCATTAGGTTTAAAACCGGAATATTCCCACACTGCTGATGCACCGTTCGCCTTAGAAACTACCGCTTCTGTGCCTTGTTAGCATATGCCGTCTCAAGTCTAATTTGGTCCGCCAGTGTCACCGCCTGCATCGGCTACTAGCATCACCGGCTCCACAAAGATGCTGAATGAGAGGACAGAGAGATCACTCTCAGCATTCATTCCACGATAGAATCAATGCGCACAGGCAGATGAAGAGTGAACCCTCTTGTCATCCAGCTTGTGTAGCACAGAAAGACTAGCAGATGAAGCACACACGTACCTGTCAATTTTACGAGCGCTGATAATCGACGTGTTTTTGTTTTGCTTTTAAATCGTTCGGTAAGTCAACATATCCGACAGGCCTAAATGCCTGTAACATAACGTTACCATTTTTTTCTCTTAAATGTACAACTTCATTTTTGTGAATTTGCGACTTCTCAGATTCATTTACATTTATTAACAATTCAACTGAAATAGTCTGTTTATCCTGAGGCCGCCAAAATAATGGAGTTCATTTTTATTTATCATGCGGTTAATTGATTTAATTCTCATGACAGGCCTAATCTGCATTATCTGTTTGTCTGTTGGTTTCAGGGGAAATCAGGAGAGCTCAATCAGCTCCTGAATGAAATCAAGTCCATGCAGGAGAAAGCTGTGGCCTTCCAGCAGGAGAGGGATCAGGTGATGATGGCACTCAAGCAGAAGCAAATGGAGACCACCGCTTTACAGAATGAGGTACCACCTTTATTGTAACTAGAGGTGCATGATATTTTTCCCAAACCAATACCGATAACTCTCTGCTTCTCAAGACTGATATAATACAGATTTTTGCCTGGAGGTAAGAAGGACTCCAACAGATTTGGATTTGTTGTCCTTATCAAATATCATGACATCACTACTATCAGGAGAAACAGTGTATAGAGGAGGAGGAGCCACCTGGCGTGTCCCAGCAAGGTGCACTGTATTCGGGCCACACGCTCCGAGCAGCCGGTTTGACACCACGGATGTCTCTGGCAAACCTTTGGCACTTTTCAAACGCCGCGCCGCTGCCGTTTCAGGTGGCTGATGAGGTTTTTTGTGTGCTTGATGTTTTCTTGCCCTCATGGTGGAGCATTTAGTACAACAAGCACAAGGAATGCCTTCACTATCACTATCACTATCCGGATGGTTTACAAGTGAGCTCAGGGGAAGTTACGACCGATTGTTAACATCACAGGCAGGAAAAAAAAAGGAGCGCTTGATTTGCTCACCCGCACAGTACGTGTAATCTGTCCTCACTGGAGCGTTTTTTAAAATTATTGATTATCTGAGCTATTTTTTTACAGTATGTTCTCGGATTATTGGTATAGCGTCATAATTCCCTCATATCGGCCCAGTAATTATCGTACACCGCTAACCCTTGTAACGCTTGTATATGAGGTCTGGCGTAGATGCAAACGCCGCCTGTGCCTCCACACAGCTGCAGCACACAAGGGATAAAGAACAGCGCCTCAACCTGGAGCTTGAGAGGTTGCGCAATCACCTCCTGGACATTGAGGACTCGTACACGAGAGAAGCCCTCGCCGCAGAAGACCGGGAGACGGAGCTGCGTAGGCGAGCGGCCCTGCTGGAGGAGCGACTGGCCACATCCTCCAATGCGGTGGAGAGTGCCAGGTAAGCGTCAGTTCAGTAAAACATGAAGTGGCATGGATCTTCTCCTTCTCCGCCGCTCCTGATTTATTCTCGCCCACTCTGCAGCCAGCAGGCCAGCATGCAGGTGGAGTCCCTGCAGGAGCAGCTGAGCGGCGTGGTCAAGCAAAGAGACGACGCCCTCATCCAGCTCCGGACCTCCCAGGAGCAGGTCACCCAGTATGCAGTGTCCCTGTCCAACCTGCAGATGGTGTTAGAGCAGTTCCAGCAAGGCAAGCCACCATGAGACGCCGCCACCTGCATCCACAGCAATGACTAACAAGTTCATTGTCTGCCTCTCAGAGGAGAAAGCCATGTACTCGGCAGAGCTGGACAAGCTCAGGAAAGAGAAGGAGGAGTGGAAAAAGAAGGCTGACAAGCTAGAAGACCGAACGTCTGCTCTTCAGGTAGTTCAGCCTCAAATTGGTAGCACCTGAACATGAGTCGCCACATGTCTCATATTAAAGCTTCTCACTCCGCTGCCAGCTGAACCTCGACGAGGCCAACGCCGCTCTCGACTCGGCGTCTCGTCTCACGGATCAGCTGGATCTGAAGGAGGAGCAAGTTGAAGACTTGAAGAAGCAGGGTGAGGTGCTCCCCACCCTTTCTCACAGCTGTTTTTGTTGGGGAGGGGGTTCAGTCCTCTCTGTCACACACCTAAACAGGCCTCTCGTTTAACAGGAACAAAAAGAATACTTTCAGATAAGCCTGTCACGATATTGTCAACATTATTTTGAGGTAAATTTTTCATGAATGTAATGATAATATATGGCATAATAATGTGAGCGCACCCTATCAAAAGCAATGAACTTTAATGTCTCAAGAGTTTGTCATTGTAATGAAAATTAAATGGAGTGTCAGTCCCTTAGCAAAAATTGCACTTTAATAATAATCACAATCAATTACAAGATTTGTGATTTGGAATCAGTGTCACTTTCGTTGCTGGTTGAATATTGACCAAAAGAAACGGCGAAATAACTCGGAAATACTCCGGAGTCGACGTTGGGCGTCAATGCTTTTTTACATGAGGGGGGAGAGTGGTCCACAGCTTTGGGCCGACTACAGAAAAGGCTCGGTCTCCCCTGGTCTTAGGTCTGGTCTTAGGCACCACCAGTTGGAGCTGGCCTTCGGACTTCAATGTGCGCGCTGGAGTATAAATTTGGATGAGGTCTGAGATGTACTGAGGGGCCAGTCCATTCAAAGCCTTAAAAACAAACAATAAAATCTGAAAATCAATTCTAAAATGCGCAGGCAACCAGTGCAGGGAGGCTAAAATTGGGGTAATATGCTCCCTCTTTTTGGTTCCTGTTAAAAGCTGTGCTGCAGAGTTCTGGACTAAGTGGAAGCGAGAGAGTCATTTATGGTTTATTCCAGAGTAAAGCGCACTACAGTAGTCCAGATGTTACAAAATAAAAGCGTGCATGGCTTGTTCAAAATGTTGCAATGATAAAAATGATTTGACTTAGGATAAAAGCCGAAGATGATAAAAACAAGATTTTACAACAGCGTTGATTTGTTTATTAAGTTTAAAATCACAATCCATTATGACGCCAAGGCTGGTGGCTGTGGAACTGACATGGTTTTTCATGGGGCCCAAGTCCAAGAGGGAGTCATTATTATCAAGCACGATAACTTCTGTCTTCCCCTCATTGAGCTTTAAAAAATTTTGAGCCAACCAGACCTTGACGTCACCTAAGCACTCAAGAAGGGATGTCAGGGGGGCATGGTCTTTTCTTGTAATCGGTAAGTAGATCTGGCAGTCATCTGCATAAAAGTGATAGGAAATGCCACGCTTTCTAAAAATTGTACTAAGTGGGCTAAGGTAGAGAGCAAATAGGATGGGGCCCCAGGATTGATCCCAGGGTGACTCCACATTCCATGGGGACAGTTGACGAGGTGGAGTCACCAAGTCCCACAGTGAGGCATCTCCCTGACAGGTAAGACCTGAACCACTCAAGGGCAGTCCCCCTGACACTCACACAGTTTTCCAAGCGAGATAAAAGAATAGTATGGTTCACTGTGTCGAAGGCAGCAGTCAGGTCTAAGAGCACTAAAATGGCTGAACCACCAGTATCAGTTATTAAAAACCTTTAAAAGTGCAGACTCAGTGCTATGAAAGGCCCTGTAACCTGACTGGAAGGTGTCTAAAATCCCATTTTCATCTAAAAAAGGCTGCATCTGTGCAAGAACACTTCTTTCTAAAATCTTTGAGATAAAAGGTAGTTTAGAAATGGGCCGATAATTTGATAAAAGTGAAGGATCCAGACCTGTTTTTTTAAGCAAAGGTTCAACAACAGCCTTTTTTCATGATATCACAAACATAGGGGCCAATAGTTACCCACACCTCCCTAAAAAAGCGAGGGGGAACAGGGTCAGTGGGAGAGGAAGAAGGCTTAAGAAGGAAGGAAGAGGAAGAAGGCTACCAACTACCTTGGTAATGAAGGCCAGCGACACAGGTTCAAACTGATTAAAAACTTTAGAACACTGTGTCACTGTAGACAAATTAATAGAGGGGGGTGATATATTGGCTCGTATAGATGCAACCTTATCATTAAAAAAGTGCAGGAAATGTTGACAAGTGTCAGCTGACGCTTCCAGTGTCGTGGATGGACTGGGGTTTAAAACAGAATCAATAGTTTTAAAAAGAACACGTGGGTTGTTAATGTTGTTTGATATCACATCTGAGAGGTATTTTGTTTTCTCAGCCTTCACTATGTTTTGATAACGCCTCCAACTGGCTTTGAGGGTTTCAAAGGCACTTTGCAAACCATCTTTCTTCCACCTGCGCTTGGCTTTTCGGCATTCACGGTGTGCTTCAAGTGTGACATCATTGAGCCACACTTCCTGTTTGGTTTTAGGGCGCATGGCTTTACGCGGAGCTAGGCTGTCCAGGACATCAGCACAGGTAGACATAAAACAGTTCATTAGCTGCTCAGTGTCAAGAGCAGCGTCTGGAGCCATTGCCGCCCGAGATGCAGTGGCGAACAGAGAGGCAAAGGCAGAGGCCGTGCCAGGCTTGATGAAATGGCCAAAGTGAGCAGGGGCAGGCAGGGTGGCACTGCAGTGCAAATCAAAGTCAAACATGACCGGACTGTGGTCAGAGAACACTGCATCCCCTACAGACATTATCAACAGCCAGTCCATGAGACAATACAAGGTCTAAAGCAGGGATCACCAAGGTTTTTCCTTGTGAGAGCTACTTTTACAAAATGAAAATGACCAAGAGCTGCTCATTTTTGTAACATTTATTTTCAGAGCTTATTTTAAACCCAAACAAAGCCAATATGCTTGTTTTACCAGAACATTAACAACATGCTGGTGTCCACAACTCACTTTTAGTATTTCAGACTGCATTTCTTTCTACTGTTCTTTCATTATTAACTGAAAACCTGAATGAAAAGCAGGCTTGCGGGCACCTCATGTGGTTGTGGGGGGCTACCTGGTGCCCGTGGGCACCACGTTGGTGACCCCTGGTCTAAAGTGTGTCCATAAATTTGTGTAGCCCCTGTAACATTTTGTACTAAATTAAAAGCCTCCACCAACTCTAAAAAGTCTTTCGCCATCGGCGTAAAAGGGCAGCAGACATGAACATTAAAATCACCCACAATTAACAGTCTGTCAAACTTTACCAACATTGCAGCAATAAAGTCATAGAAACCCTGAATAAAATCATTGTTGTGTTTGGGTGGTCTGTAAATGACCGCGCAAAACAGCGGCTTAGTTTGTCGCAGTTCGAAGCAGCTCACCTCAAATGAGTAGAAAGACAACATGGACGATGGCTTATGGTGTAAGGACGTTTTTAAAATAGTAGCGATGCCTCCTCCACGGCCAGTAGTTCTTGGCGTGTTAATGAAGGGACAATCGGGCGGCAACAGCTCAGAGAAGGAAGCGAACTCACTGGCATGAATCCAGGTCTCAGTGAATCCAAAGAATGCACTTTAAAGAGCTTCTGGAGGATAAAAGTCTTATTTGAAACTAAGTTCGCATTCACCAGTGCACACTTCGTTGAAACCTTAAGAGCCGCCGAAGGTGCCCGGTTCAGTGGCTGTAGGTTGCCGGGGTTCACGCCGCCTGAAGCTACAGGAGGGCGGCGAGGGCGCAGCACACAACGCTCGTCATGCCGCCCAACGATGGGAACCAGCCAGGCCCCAACAGAGGTGAGGAAACGCCGAGAGATGAAGCGGCGAAAACAGTCCTCAAAGTCCCTCGGAACATTACGTGGGAACCAAGCTACAGCGATATTGTTATCGTAGCAGCTAGGAAGAGTGGATACTACTGGCTCTCCATTTCGCTACGAAGACCCAAAAAGATGCTCGTTTGCTGTCAGCGTTTTTTACCTCAGGCCTGGAGCACAAGTCTTGTGCTAGAAGATGCAGCCATCCCAATGAGAGAGCGGACATTGGAAGTGTCGTCACTGTTTCTGTGCTGCTGGTGTTGACGGAAATAGCGTTGGCTCCTATGGGCTATGTCAAATCAATGTGTCTCGGAAAAAAATTTAATTTACACACACACGTACTGATTTAAATCAGGGGTGTCCAAACTGTTTTTTATTGAGGGGCAAATACAGAAAAATAAATAAAGAAAAATGAATAAAGGTGGCATTTCTAACTTGCTTATAAGTCAATGACTACATTTACATGCAGCCAATATTCGGGTTTAGGACAATATTCCGATTTCTGAAAAATTTGGAATAACCCGTTTTACATGCGTGATGTGGCAAAAAAAAAACCAAAAAAAAAAACACACGGACAATGTCTCAACAAAAGACATAATGTTCCTATCTTTCACCACACTAGCGAGGGGGCTTGTTTCGCCCTCGCTTCAAAAGTGTGAGGTTTTGCGTGTCGTCATGTTTACAAGTAGTTCCTGTCAAAGACACAAGATTCCTAGAATAGAACATGCGCATAACACAAATTAATGTTCCTTTCGATTGGGATATCCCTATAGGCGTATACACGACCCAATTTTCGGGTTAGAAAAGGAGTAACCCAGTGGTAATATTCGGGTTATTCAAAGGCGTTATTGGTGTTTACATGGCCGTGCGCAACCGTGTTATTGCTAATATTCTGGTTATGATAGGGTTATTTGACTGCATGTAAACGTAGCCATGAATAGATAATAGATATATGCATAAATCTATTACGCTGTCTGTCTAGAAAAAGTGCAGTACTTTTTTAATGATATAATAATTCGTTTTTTACATTTGTTTTTTTTTTCCAAAGGAGAAATATGGAACGATAGACAAATAGAATTGCATAAACTGTATGCATGAAAGTATAATATTCATTCATAACTGATTTTATGAATCCATTTATTTAAACCACATAATAACTTACATTCACCAAACCCAAAGTTTCAAAGAAGCCCAAAATGTAAACAAAGAACTGCTGACATGTGAACTGCCTGATGTGCTGCTCTGATCATTATGGCTCTTGTAGACATGACACTGCACAGATATGAACTTACATGACAGGTGACGTACTGTGACACACTTAAAGAACCAAACCAAAAAAATAACAAAAAACTCTCCAAACCAGAACCAAAAATGTTGTCAGTAGGACTCAGCAATGAATAGCTCCACCGTTCTTGTTCATCACTTCCAAAATGGCTTTGGGCATGCTTGATGCGACCCCGCACCACCTGAAGCTCCGGTGTTCCACTGAATGAAAAAGCACCCCAGATGATGAACCCCCCTCCACTGTGCCGGGTAGAAAACATCTCAGGTGGGATCTCCTTGTCATGCCAGTCACGTTGGAAGCCATCTGGACCGCCAAGGTTACATTTTTTCTCATCAGAGAATAAAACTTTGTTCCACCTTTCAATGTCCCATGTTTGATGCTCCCTGGCAAAGTCCAAACAGTTGGACAGTTGGCAGTTTTGTGGCCTTTTTTGTTCTTTAAAGCCTTTTCCTGCAGATGGCGTCTGATGGTTATTGCGCTGCAGTCGGCACCAGTAAGGACCTTCATGTGGGTGGAAGACCGCCCTGTGTCTTGATGACAGCCAATCGGATCCTCCGGCTCAGCGCAGGTGTGATTTCTTCGGGTCCACCACTTGACTTTTTGTCACTGACACTGACACTTTTTTGTTCCATAATGCTCAGGATCTTTCCAAAAAAGTAGAATGACTGATTTCCTGCTCCCAACCTCAGCAGCCATGGCACGCTGCGAGAGGCCTTCCTTATGCAGCTCCACAATCCCACCACGTTGAAAAAGAGAAAGCTTCTTAGCTTCACCATCAGGAGGGCATGACAGTGGGAATGATGACACTACATCAACATTTGGAGCACATTTGGGCTTTTATAGCCTGTGGCCTTAAACTTTTGATCAGGTGAAAAACAACCTATTTCAGTTATTTTTTTTTGTTGTTTAAATTACAAGTTCCAACTGTTTTTTGTCTCACTCCCCCTTCTTGTTTTGCATATTGTAGCTCTACCTAAAACCTCATTAAGATCCAGATGTGCAAAATGCAAATTCTAGCAATTTTTCCACTGGTCTTAAGACTTTGATCTGGTCTGTAGGTACCTCCCATGACGTGCACCAGAGACTGGGAACTGTTAGCGGTTAGCATGCGGCCATAATACCTTCCGAGGGAGTTTTCACATGTTACTGCTATGACTGTGTACATCCCCCCCTCAGCGGTCGCTGCTGCAGCTATAGAGCAGATCCACACCATCGTCTCTCCTCCTCATCTCCGGTGACTTCAATCATGCTTCCCTGTCCTCTGCTCTTCCCACCTTCACCCAGTATGTCAAATGCCACACTAGAGACAATAAAACTTTGGACCTCCTGTATGCAAACATCAAGGATGCATACACCTCATCCCCCCTCCCCCCGCTGGGTCGTTCTGATCACAACCTCGTCCATCTCGTCACAGACTACACTCCAGTAGTGAATAGACAACCCCCTGTGAAGAGGCCTGTGAAGCAGTGGTCTGAGGAGAGCAGTGCTAGGTTCAGAGACTGCTTCCAGACAACAGACTGGGAAGCGCTCTGTAGTCCCCATGGCAGTGACGTTGACAGCATGACGGACTGCATCACAGACTATATCAACTTCTGTGTGGAGAACACTGTGCCCTCCAAGTTGGTGCGGTGTTTTCCCAACAACAAACCCTGGGTGACCTCTGAGATTAAGGCCCTGCTGAATAAGAAGAAGAGGGTCTTCAACTCGGGGGACAAGGAGGAGCTATGCAGAGTCCAGAGGGAACTCCGGCATGAGATCAGGAAGGGGAAGGACTGCTACAGGTGGAAACTGGAGAAGCGGCTGGAGGAGAATAATGCCAGGGAAGTCTGGAGAGGCCTGCAGACCATCACAGGCCATGGCAAAGGAGTGGGGAGAGACCAAGCCAGTGGGGACAAGATCTGGGCAGATGAACTCAATCTGTTTTTTAACAGATTTGAGTCTGTCCCCCCTCCCTCCCCTACCAACTCACCACTCTTCACCCCCACATCCCCATCCCGGCCATCCTCTACCCCCCTCTCCATAACTGATGATCAGGTGAGGAGTCAACTAAAGAAGATCAAGGCAAGGAAGGCCCCGGGACCGGACGGCATCAGCCCTAAAATCCTCAAGAACTGTGCTGACCAGCTCTGTGGAGTTGTCAGGCACTTGTTCAATCTCAGCCTGAGCCTGGAGAAAGTCCCGGCCCTGTGGAAGACCTCCTGTGTGGTCCCGATACCAAAGACACCGCGTCCGAAGGAGCCTAACCACTTCAGGCCTGTTGCCTTGACCTCTTACCTGATGAAGACCATGGAGAGGATTATCCTGCAGCACCTGCGACCCCTGGTGGGCACTCAGCTGGACCCCCTGCAGTTTGCTGACCGGCCTCGGATCGGAGTGGACGACACAGTGATCTACCTGCTGCACAGATCACTGCTACACCTGGAGGACAGCGGGAGCGCTGTGAGGGTCATGTTTTTTTTTACTTCTCCAGTGCCTTTAACACCATCCAGCCGTCACTACTCAGAGTGAAGATGGAGAGTGTGGGAGTAGACCAACACCTGACTGCATGGGTTATAGACTACCTCACCAACAGACCACAGTATGTGAGGCTTCGTCACTGTGTGTCTGACATGGTACTCTGCAGCACAGGTGCCCCTCAGGGTACGGTGCTCTCCCCTTTCCTCTTCACCCTCTACACCTCGGACTTCACACCCAACTCCACACAGTGTCACATCCAGAAGTTCTCCGATGACACAGCCATTGTGGGTTGTGTTTCAGAGGGGAACGATCTGGAATACAGGACGGTCATCAGGGACTTTGTCAGCTGGAGTGAGCTTAACCAGCTACAACTCAACACCAGCAAGACAAAGGAGATGATCATTAACTTCCAGAGGAAAACTTCTCACTTCACACCGGTGAACATCCAGGGAGCGGACATAGAGTTGGTACACAGCTACAAATTCCTGGGTGTTCACCTTAACAAACTGGACTGGTCCGTCAACACCCACGCCCTCTACAAGAAGGGCCAGAGTTGAGGAGACTGAGGTCCTTTGGTGTGTGCAGGACTCTTTTACGGACCTTTTATGACTCTGTGGTGGCCTCAGCCATCTTCTATGCTGTGGGCTGCTGGAGAGGGGGCAGCACGGACAGGGACCACCTGAACCATGTTGTAGTCACTATGTATTCTTTACTTGCGTATCTTGCTTGCTTCTGTAACAAGTGAGTTTCCCTGCTGTGGGATAAATAAAGTACAAATACAAATACGTGCATTGTTAGCTAGCTCATACTAACTCGTTTTCTCTCATTAGAACGCACAGAAAAGTGAAAGAAATATGTGTTGCACGCTTCACATAAGGATTGTGGATGATGGGCAGAATTTCCAAAAAAGTGCAGTTTTCGTTTAACATTAGGCGGAAGAGGACCCAACTCCCTCAAGTCCAAAGTCACCGTCAGAGTCACTCTTTAGGCAGGACAAGGAATTTATTTAGAGTCTCCAATTAACCTAACATGCATGTTTTTGGAATGTGGGAGGAAACCGGAGTACCCGGAGAAAACCCACACATGCATGCACGCACGAGGAGAACATGCAAATGGCACGCAGCGATGCCCAACGGAGATTCCAACCCAGATGTTCCCGATCTCCTGACTGTGTGGCCAACATTGCTAACCACCGTGCGGCCCGCAAAATGGTCCAGTTTGTTTTTATTTATAGTGCGCTTAATTGACTTATTGATTATTGTCACAGGCTTTCTTTCTGATGTGTTCTAACGTCAGTTCCGAGGCCTCCTGGTGTTGGGTCAAGACATTCTCCCACGCTTGAATGCAACACGCCAGTCTCAATGTCCCGCTTATCACATAACTGCTTGTATGAGGTCACGTGCTTATCTGCCACCTATGGACTATGTCGGCTCACGTCTGTGTGTGTGTGTGTGTGTGTGTGTGTGTGTTTTTGCAGTGGCTGTGCGGCAAGAGATGTTGGAGGAGGCCCAGAAGAAGCTGATGAACCTCCTCAACAGCACCGAAGGAAAGATTGACAAGTAGGTTACACTGCATTCAAACCTACCTCTTCACTGCCACAGTGTCATCACTGGTACACTTTTAAAGGAAAAGTGCACTTTTTTGGGGGGGGGGGAATTTTGCCCATCACCCACAATCCTTTTGTGGGACATGAACACACATTTTTGTCTTTTATGTGTGTTCTTAAGATATAAAACAGACAAAAAGAAACAGCTAAAGCAGTTTTTACACTTGCACGCATTTTGCCACAACAATACGTGTCATCCATTCATTTATTTGTTTATCTATAAGGGTTGTGAACGACAAACCAAACCATATCCAGTTTGACAAGCCAAACGATGGCTGGGAGGGAAAGGCTTCTTGAGACGTCATCTGTACTTCTGTGAAGAATGAGGTGGAGCCAGGGCCGAGCCAGAACAATAGATGCTAACGAGCCAGTATCAGAGTCGTTCATACCCAACTACAGGGAGCTACACTTCCCTTTGATCAGAGGTGTTAATGTGAGGAGAGGATTAGACCACCACTCCTCCCAGTCTTAGTGTAAGCAACCAATAGAAGGAGGGTGTTGGCACACCAATTCCGCCCACTTTTACTGTATTTAAGGCCTAGGCTACCAGCACTTGTTAGTTCGCTGACGAACCTCTTCGGATGAGGAGCTAAACGTCTGACACCTTCTTCACAGAAGTACAGATGACGTTTCAAGAAGCCTTTCCCTCGTTGGACAACTCCTGTACGACTGAGAGCCTACATAGACGCAAACGATAGCTGCCTCCCGTATCCATAAGAATCAGCCATAAAACTTTAGATCGGGGTCGGCAACCCGCAGCTTCCTTGTTGCGGCTCCCTTTGCTGAGCTCGGTGATAAACGCTGTTGAGCACACAGCACTCATACGCAGAATGTCAACTCTGGTGAGCTTTTTTTTTTCATGTTAAAGTTGACTACATTTAGTTTTCATTTTAAAAAAATACCACTGAACCACTGAAAAAGGCGTTGAAATTATTTCAGAGTAGGCAGACACTTATTTGTTGATTTAACATTTGAAAAAGATTATAAACTGACTTTTTTTTTTTTTTTTTACTGGAAGAGGAGGCACAATGGCTCTTTTGATGCTAAAAGTCGCTGACCCCTGCTTTAGATGCCTGGTTTGTAGGAGAGAAGCAGTCAGTTGACGGTGTCTTTTCGCCTGAGCTGCCAGCGAAAGGATTGACTGAAGATGAGAATGGACGTAAATAGTAGCTCACTAGCTAGCTCATCACCGCAAAAGATTTTCAACGCACCAACGGAGAAAAACGAAAGTTTGGAACGTCTTTGGGGTGCAAAGGGCGCAAAATTTGAGTGGCCAGACCATCATTTACTTTGAAATGTTGCACCTTTTGTTACCTACCTGGGGTGTTGGAAACATGATGCTCAGTCTGAAATGTTGCACACTTGCTATTGTTCAGACTAGGCCTGTCACGATAATAGACAAATCGATTAATCGAACGATTTAAACAAATAAGCCGTCTCGTCTCTCTGTGCCACACAGGCTGGATGTCAAGAGGGTTCACTCTGCGTGTGTCTGTGCACATTGGTTCCATAGTGGAATGAACGGAGGGAGTGAACCCTCTGTCCTCTCATTCAGCCTCTTTGTGGACTACACACGACGGCTTCATTGATTGAAAAACGAAACTTTTTCGTGCATGAAGCTTCTACTTGAATTGGTAATTTGGCGGCTATATGCAGTCAGATATTGACCAAGGGGACCAAATGGGTGGCCGCTGGCTGCGTTCGACAGGTGACTGCTATACACAGGGTCTATAACATGTAAATTTGCTGCGGGGGATTTTTCAGTGGCTGCTATAGGCAGGTGGCCGTTCTATAAAGGTGGCCGCAAAGACAGGTTTGACTGTATGTATAAAACCATGCACTGCTCCCATCTTAAATCACTGTTAAAAACATGAATAAGTTAGTGGTTCGTATTCCTCATGATGTACAAAATTAAGAGTGACTTTTTTGTTGTTCTTCTGCAGGGTCCTGATGCGTAACCTCTTCTTGGGCTACTTCCACACGCCGAAAACCAAGCGCGTGGATGTGCTGAGGCTGATGGGCAGCGTCCTCGGGCTGAGCAGAGAGGACGTGGAGAAGGTCAGCAGTTATGCCTCAGTGGAAAAAGTCAAATTGAATGACATCGTTGTTTTTTTAAGCCCCTCCCCTGCCCGCTTTGGGCAAATAACGCCGCTTCTGTTGCTAATAAGTGTCGCTAATAAACGTGTAAGCATGGCATCAGCGTGTTCCATCAAGTGGTCGTTTCACTCGTGTTCCATAATTACCACAACGTATATGACCATATGTACAATATATATGTGCATGGCTCAGATCAAGGGTACCCAAGTGTTAGATTTTGTCTAAAATTTCAAACTCATGGATAGACCTTGGTAATATTATCAACACAAACTTCAAACATTGCAAAACACACACCCAACATACCAGAGCTGGAGACATCTTCCATTTCCCATAGCAACCCTCCCAAGTTCACTCTTTCTTCAATGTAAAGTACATAACTCGGTGTCCACTTTATGCTGTTATCATAGATTTGACTTTTGTTAGAAAAGTAACATATTTGAGAGAGTATCATAAAGTAAATAAAAACAAGTGACAAATCTAGGTCTTGAGTTAAAGCTCTGAAAATATGGCAAAGAAAAGTTGACCTTCAGTCCTTACCATGCCATTGTTGTATCACTACAAAGACTACAAATCCCATCAGCCGTTCTTAAGACTGTAATGACATCAACTTTGACCCATCAACTCCACAATACAAGCTAATCATTGCAGCTCTGTGGCAACAAGAGCCAGGATTCAGTGAAATGCACTGAGTGAGTGGTTCTTGAATTATCATACTAAAGACCTAAAATTATAAGGCCATCTTTGACCTCCCATGAGGGACACGCCGATCGCTTCCGGGTTAAATACGGAGCAATTTATCAATGAACACGCTAGAATTTATTTGGTTCGGATAAATGTCAACGACATATAATATGACGGATAAAAGTAAGTAAAATCCGACTAGTAATGATGAATAATTTGGCCCACTTCGCTTGTTTTTTTCGCTGCTTCGTGCACACGACACGAACGGCTACCTACGAGAGGTAAAAACAACGCTGCTCGATAAACACAAAATTTGTAACTCACCCGACGAAAAAATCATTTCAAAGTGCATAAAGATCTTCTCCAATATATATAAAAATGAAAACATCTTACCTTAGACTTGACAATGGTTGTTAAACCACCGATTGCTCGTCGAATGGAAAGATGCTGCCGAGGTCGTGACTGAAATTACGCTAACACAAAATGGCGGACTCGGCGAAACATTCCCCTGCTGAACGCGTATTTGGCAAATAACCGGCGGAAGGACACGAGTTTTGTTTGGCCCAAGAACGCACTTTTTATTTTCTAATAATAAGACAGGTTTGACTGTGTGTGTATATGTGTGTGTATATATATATATATATATATATATATATATATATATATATATATATATATATATATATATATATATATACACACACACACACACACACACACACACAGTCAAACTTGTCTATAGCGGCCACTAGAGGGAGTCTGCCAAAGTGGCCGCTATAGACAGGTTGGCGTCCAGTTTGAATGTTGACCAGTAGAGGGGGGGAAAAAAAGGGAAAAAATAATAATAATAATAATGTTGACCAGTCGAGGGCACTGCGGATAAAAGTTGTACAGCACTACTAGGCTTATTATCATCCCCCAGGACACCATCCGTAGTCTCATTAGGAGCATGCCCCGACGTTGTCAGGCATGCGTACAAGCACGTGGGGGTCAATATCTGACTGCATATAGCGGCCAAATTACCAACTCAAGTAGAAGCTTCATGCACGAAAAAGTTTAGTTTTTAAATCAATGAAGCCGTCGTGTGTAGACTTTAATTACCGAGTCCTAGCTCAGTCACAATCATTCACAAGATCCACACAAACTGTCAGTTGTTGCACATAAAAAAGCCGTCTTCTTTTGAGCTTGCTATTTCCTGGTCAAACATGTAACTTTAAGAGCATTTGCACCAAAACATTACCGCAAAGTAGGCTGGGAACAGGACGTGCTCCCAGCGACGCTACAATAAAAAAAACATACGCTAGCATGCATGCAGCAGCGGGAGGAAAACTGAGTTTGTTTGTACTTAATTAATTAAGTATTTTAGAATGTACTCACGTTATTTTTCATCAATCCTCATCCACAAATCCATCAAAGTCCTCATCTTCTGTATTCGACACAAAAAAAGCCGTCTTCTTTTCCGTTCGCTACTAGTCTGTTAACTTGTCAGTGTTATTCAGCTCCGAAGCAAAGAAGGAAACTTCTCCTGTTGCTTCTGCCAACTTTATTTATTGAACGCGGCCACCAGACAGCAGCTCAGAACACACACACATCTCTCAGCATCGTCTCTCCTTCCTGCTTGCCCACAAGGCAAAGGTTAAACAAGCCCCACTACATAGCTGTCCAGCCAATGCCTGTGAGAAATGACACCGTTTATTTCCTGGTGTGCACTGGTCAATACTGTAATGCCGCTTGTTGTGGGGAAGGAGAGACTCACGTCTCCAAACTCACAGCTAGCACTGAGCCTAGCTCAGGGACGCCCACCGTCACTTCTCGTCACTTCCTGATGAACTAAAGACTCTAATGACACTCTGCCGTATAAAAAGTAAAATATGAAAAACAAGCGTAAGACATGACTAGCACAGCTTTGTTCTGTGGGTAGTGGATATATTCTATCAGTTATTATTAAGCCTCTAGCTTCCTTTCAGTAAGTACTGTTTGACTCATATGCATGTTAATCCATGATAATAACAAGCCTAGTAGTGCTGTACAGCTTTTATCCGCAGTGCCCTCTACTGGTCAACATTATTATTATTTTCCCTTTTTTTTCTTTTTTTCCTCTCTACTGGTCAACATTCAAACTGGACGCCAACCTGTCTATAGAGGCTACCTGTCTATAGCGGCCACTTTTGCAGACTCTCTCTAGTGGCTGCTATAGAAGTTTGACATATATATATATGTATATATGTATGTATATATGTATGTACAGTATGTACAGTATATATATGTATGTATATATGTATGTATATATGTATGTATGTATGTATATATGTATGTATATATGTATATATGTATGTATATATGTATATACTGTATGTATGTATATATGTATATACTGTATGTATGTATATATGTATATACTGTATGTATATATATATGTATATACTGTATGTATATATATGTATATACTGTATGTATATATATATGTATATATACTGTATGTATATATATATGTATATATATGCATATGTGTATATATATATGTATATATATGCATATGTGTATATATATACATATGCATATGTGTATATATATACATATGCATATGTATATATATATATATATATACATATGCATATGTATATATATATATACATATGCATATGTATATGTATATATATATATGCATATGTATATGTATATACATATGTATATGTACATATATATACATATGTATATGTATATATACGTATATATATATATACGTATATATGTGTATATATATATACTGTACATGTATATGTATATATATGTATATACTGTACATATATACATATACACATACAAAGTGTGTGTGTATATATATATATATACATATACACAGTGTGTTTGTTTTCTTTCCGCCCCCCACCAATCTTCCAAGTGGCACTGTCGTGGGAAACAGCCCAGTCAGACTGTTTGTGAGTGCCCCACCCAAACATGAGCTTTGTGTGCGCGCTGTCAAAGCGAGCTCTGGCTTCCACAAATCACACTGCCAGACAGCACACGTTCCCAAACCCTTTTATTTGCTCCCCGTTGGCCTTTTCTTATCCTGAAGGTCTGCCAGGAGCCGCGAGGAACAGGTCCAGCTCTCCTAAAGGGAAAGAGACGACGCAGAGCAAGGCAGCAAATTAGATTACGACGCCTCTGAACGCCAAGGACATTTTTATTGCGTTGCACTTTTGTTATCATCTGTCCCTTGCCTCCTGTGTTTTTTGTGTTCCTCTCTGCTGGTGTTTACATCAGTGTCCCTTAGCAGCCCTTGTAGGGGGTGGGGGTGCGGGGCAGAGCGCTCTCTAAGTGCATCCAGCTGTGAGTGAATGATGCTGGTGATTAGGGAGGATGACAGCGCGGTAAGGCCACTTCCTCCCAGAACGTGTCGAGTCAGCAAAGTGTCCCACAGCTTCCGCCTGTTACTTCTCCCAACTCCAATTATATGTGCGTTTGGGAGGGGGAAGGGGACCCATTTAGTCGGGGGTGTTTTTCCAGCAAGAGCCTCATCGTGAAAAATGAAAGGATGCAAGGCCATTTACGTTTCAAGGAAAAGCTACATCTCAGCCAAATATTTCAACTTTTCCCTGAAATAATCTGTGGACGCTTTCTACTCATGATAATACACTCCTGATCTAAATCTTAAAACCAGTTGAAAAATGGCTAGAATTTGCATTTTGCACATTTGGATCTTAATGAGGTTTTAAGTAGAGCTACAATATGCAAAACAAGAAGGGGTGGGAGTGAGACAACAAGCATTTTGAAAAAGTCATTTTTTGAAAACAACAACACTTTTCCCAACCTAATTTTCCCCAAATTATTTTTTTTGTTTTTTTTACATGTTCTATCTTTACTATTTCAACCCTATGCTACTTAGATGACATATTTTTTTTCCTCAGAATATTATGAGTTTATTCTTGTAAAATTTTTTCTCGTTAGAATGCAACATTTTTCTCTAAATATTTTGACTCGCGTACAGATGTTTTTTTTCCATTTCTGCTTTTTTTTTTATCTTCCAGCTTTCAACTTTTGTGCTGTAAATTTCTGTCTTACTTTGCAATGCCGCCCTGAAGATTCAATGACGGCCAAAATGGTAATCTTCCCACTTTGCAATGCCGTGAATAGATTCTAAAATAGCCAAAACACCTGAATAAAACATCTAAAATATCACTTAATTGCAGACTAATTAGAGATTAGAAGCCCACTCAAAAAGAAAGGAGCGATGGTATTGTTAGTATACGACGATCTTCGCACCTCCTCCGCACTCAATTGTTCACGTACACACCCATTCATGACTGCTTCACGCGTATCCTGTACATACAGGTATATCCTTGGGCTCGTTCACTAAAACTTTTATTTCTTGCTTTTAAAATCATGTTTAAAAAAAATCAAAGATGGAAATTTGTGACGTTCTGCAGGACAGGAGCGAGCGTCTCCTGTCCTGCGCTCTTATTTGGCGGGCTGTGCCTTCTCCGGGGAGGAAGAGGCAGTCGCTTCATGCCTGGTGGCCGCGCAGCTGCGGTCAATTAACATTTGTGGCGGATAAAAGGCCAGCGCCGCTGGTTCATTGTTGTTATTGATATTACTAGTTTCCTAGTTTCAAAATGGCCACCAACCTGTCTATAGCGACCACCTGTCTATAGCGGCCACTTTTGCCGTTTCCCTTCAGTGGCCGCTATAGACAGGTTTGACTGTATTATGACATTATACCCATTATATTTAGACTTTATTCCCATAAAATTTTATAACGCTTCCTCAACCTAATTTTCCAAAAATTACAACTTAATTATGTTTTGTTTCAACCCTTTGCTACTGAAATGACGTTATTTTTTGTCCTCATATTAAGACTTTATTATTTTGACTTGATTCTTGTAGAATTACAGATGTGTTTTCCATTTTAGCTTTTTTTTTAAATTTTGTGTTGTAAATTTTTGTCTATGAAAATGTTATTTGAGGACTTTTTTTTCCTTTTTTTTAAATACATATAAATATTCTTTAAACATATAAATTACGGCCTCTTTTTTTTTAATTTTCCAACTATTTCATCTTATGTCATGTCAATTTTCTTTGCGTAATATTATGACTTTATTCCCGTAATATAACTTCTTCCCCAAGCTGCTTTTCCAAAAATGACAATTTTATTTTGTTTTGCTTGTTTGTCATAATATTACATCTTTTAAAAAAATGTTTTTCTTTAATACAGTATATCAACTTTATGCTACTGAAATAATGTTATTATT
Organism: Dunckerocampus dactyliophorus; assembly: GCF_027744805.1. Classification (NCBI taxonomy): domain Eukaryota; kingdom Metazoa; phylum Chordata; class Actinopteri; order Syngnathiformes; family Syngnathidae; genus Dunckerocampus; species Dunckerocampus dactyliophorus. The sequence goes on from NC_072831.1 coordinate 1,518,963, forward strand.
CTCTGTAATATTGTGGTATTCTTGTAAATGTACGCCTTTTTTCTTTTAAATTTTCCAACTATTTCAACTAACGTCTTTTTTTGTAACTTTTTCCCCAACCTACTTTTCCAAAAATGTTGTTATTGTGTTTTGCATGCTTCTCAAAATATTGTCTTTGTCTTACTGTCTTACTTACTGAAACATTTTTTTCTGATGTTACGTAATTTTTGTAAAATTTAAACTTTTTTCTCTTTTTTTTTTTTTTTTTTTTACTTTATTCTTATAAAATTACCGCAGTTTGTCTGTTTTTTTTTTTTATTTTCTTGTTAATTTAGATTTTTAGAATGTGCCACGGGACGGATAAACAGCATAAAGGCCGCCAATGGTCCTCGGGCCGCACTGTGGACACCCCTTGCATTCAGTCTTCATCACTTGTAAAGTGAGAGTCAAAGCTTCCCTTTCCGTCTTTGCTGGCTCAGATGCTGGAGGAGGAGGCGGCTCGCGGCGTGAGCGGCTGGGTGTCGAGCTGGTTGGGAGGCCGAGGAGCCCAGAGTGTCCCCAACACACCGCAGAGGCCCACCAGCGGCCACAGCTTCAACTCGGTAAGAAAGGCTAATGACGTCAGGCTTTTCTCCCCTCAGGCCCATCTGGTAGCAGCCAACAAAGCTCCATGTTGGAAAACACATGACTGAGGTCTGTAATGAAACACACAAGTCTCGAATTTCATAAAGCCATCATTAACTATACCTGAACGATACAGTAGATGCTTACTTGTTGGTGCATGAAATAGCACCCTTACTGTATAGTCACTTTTACACTCCTATTACCCAATATAATAGACAAAATAAGAGAAAATAAGATGTAAAAAATCTGTTTACAACCTTCGAAATGAACGCTTTCACATGATTGGAGCTCTCTAGGCATGAGATAACACCCCTATAGTCACCTTTACACTCCTATTACCCAATATAGTCGACATAATAAGAGAACATAAGACATATAAGACATAGAAAACCTGTTTTCCACCTTTTAAATATACACTAAGTACCCAACTTACGAACATCCGACTTGCGAACACTCGTAGATACGAACTCAAGCCGACTGGTCAATTTTTTAATGATTTTTTTCGAAAATTGCCATATTTTGTCATTTTAATTTTTTCAAAATACAAAGGCACTATTTTTGTATTGCGTGCCATTCCGCTGCTACGAATGGTGGGTAGCAGCATCCCTCTCGCGCGATCTTTCTCAGTTCGTCGCTGCACTTGTCGCTGAGAACATCTCGGAGCACGCCGTTTGAACCCCATTCGATACTTCACAGAGACGTTTGTTATCCGTTATCATGGCTGATAAATGGAGTGCAAGTGCTAGTAGTAGTGGCAAGAAACGTCAAGCAATTTCTATGGAAACGAAGGTGGCCATCATCAGGAAGTTGGACGGTGGCGAGGAAATGGCTTATGTAGCGCGTGCTTGTGGAGTGAATCGAATGCTCGACCACTACCACCAACGACGTATGCTCGACCACTCCTCTTCAAAAGGTAAATAACATTTATCATTACGTATTATTATATCATTTTTATTATTGTTTTTTTTTCATTAATTATGCTTGTTTAATATTACTACTGCATCCAAACTCATATTTACATACATACACATATACTGTATATGTATACACGTACATGTAGTACCTATATCATTGCTAATATTAATTTTGTTTCGACTTAAGAACGGTTGTCTGGAAACCAATTGTGTTTGTTAGTTGGGGACTTAGTGTACTTTTTAACATGATTAGAGCCCTGTAGACTTAAAATAACACCCCATAGTCACCTTTACAGTCCTATTACCTAATATAGTGGACATAAGAGAAAATAAAACATAAATATGACTTCTGCTTGTGTGTCTTGCTGTAAATGTGTTCTGGTGCAAGGGGAGCTGAGAGGGGGCGGACAAGAATTGAGCTTGGGGGTTCAGGGTTGGCGCCTGTTGTGAGATCATTCAAACCTGCAATGTTCTGTAACGTCTCTTTTCTTTAATATTTCACCTTTATGCTACCAAAATTACATTATTTTTCCTGAAAACATTACGTCTTCATTCTCGTAAAATTGCGAAGATTCTTCTCGTTGGAATATGACTGTCTTCTCTTAATAATTGGATTTTATTCTGGTAAAGTTTCTGCTAATTGTTTGTTTTATTTCTGCCCTTGCTTTTAAAAAAAATAAAAAATCTGTTCTCGTAAATTTTCTTGTTGTAGTATTTTGGCTTTATTCCCATATATATTATAACTTTTACCCCAACTTAATTTTCCAAAAAATACAACTTTATTCTGAGATTTTTTATTTTTCTTTGCATATAATATTACAGCTTAAAGAAAAAACTCTTATTTTGTATTTCCACTTCCTGCGACTAAAATGACATTATTTTTTCTCATAAAATTACAAGTTTATTCTCGTAAAATCGCAACCTTTTTTCCAGATCGATTATGACCATTTTGTCTTACTATTCCGACTTTATTCTCGTAGCATGTATACTGTTTTTTTGCATTTCTGAGTTTTTTTTTATTATTATAATTTCTAACTATTTCAATTTTTTTTCTGTGACTATTTGGACTTTATTCCCATAATATTATAACCTTTAATTTGTTTCCCATAATATTGTGGTCATTTAATTATTTTATTTTTAATAAAATAATAATAATAATAATATTTCAACTCTATGCTTCTATAATGACACTATTTTTCCATTCCATTCCATTCCATTTTCCTGCACTTATCCGGGTCCAGGTCGCGGGGGCAGCAGTCTTAGTAGGGAAGCCCAGACTTCCCGGTCCCCGAGCGACCGCATTACTGCAGACGCTGCGCCGATCCGCCTATCGACCTCACGCTCCAACCTTGCCTCACTCGTGAACAAGACCCCGAGATACTTGAACTCCTCCACCTGGGGCAGGACCTCATTTCCAACCCGGTGGGAGCAATCCACCCTTCTCCCACTGAGAACCATGTCCTCAGATTTGGAGGTCTCATCCCAGAAGCTTCACACTCAGATGCAAACCGTACCAGTAAACGCTGCAGGTCACAGCCCAATGAGGCCATTCGGACCACATCGTCTGCAAATAGCAGAGATGAGATCCTAAGGCCCCCGAACTGGACACCCTCGACACCTTGGCTGCGCCTAGAAAATCTGTCAATGAAAATTATGAACAGAATCGGTGACAAAGGGCAGCCTTGGCGGAGGCCAGCATTCACCGGAAACAGGCTTGACTTACTGCTAGCAATACGAACCAGGCTCCTGCTCCGGTTGTACAAGGACTGAATGGCACGTAGTAGCGCGCCACCAATTCCATACTCCCAGAGCACCCCCCACATGACACCGCGAGGGACACGGTCGAATGCCTTTTCCAGGTCCACAAAGCACATGTAGACCGGTTGGGCAAACTCCCAAGTACCCTCTCGTACCCTTGCAAGGGTGTAGAACTGGTCCAGTGTTGCGCGACCAGGACGAAAACCACATTGCACCTCCTGTCGCCGAGGTTCGATTAAGGGTCGTACCCTTCTCTCCAGCACTCTGGAATAGACTTTCCCAAGGAGGCTGAGGAGTGTGATCCCCCTACTGTATAGTTGGAACACACCCTCCGGTCACCCTTCTTGAAAAGGGGGACAACCACCCCAGTCTGCCAATCCAGAGGTACTGTTCCCGACTTCCACGTAAGGTTGAAGAAACGTGTCAGCCAAGACAGTGCCTCAACAACCAGAGCCTTGAGGAATTCAGGGCGAAACTCATCCACATCCAGCTTTGTCACTGGGGAGTGTTTTGACTACCCCAGATACCTCAGCCACGGTGATGGAACTGTCCGTGTTCGTGTCCTCAGCCTCTGCTTCCTCCATGGAAGGTATGTCAGTGGGCTTGAGAAGGGCCTCAAAGTATTCCAACGATATCTTCAGTCGAGGTCAGCAGGCCTCCGTCCCCACTGTAAACAGTTTGGACCGGGCACTGCTTACCCTCGCTGAGGGGCCGGACGGTTTCCCAGAACCTCTTCGAGGTCGACCGAAAGCTGACCACCGCCGAAGCCGCGTGCCGCTTGGCCTGCCGGTACCAATCAGCTGCTTCAGGAGTCCCACAAGCCATCCATGCTCGATAGGACTCCTTCTTCAGCTTGACGGCAGCCCTGACCTCTGGTGTCCACCATCGGGTTCAGGGCTTGCCGCCACGACTGGCACCGACCACCTTGTGGCCGCAGCTCCGATCGGCTGCCTCAGCAATGGAGGCACGGAATAGAGCCCATTCTGACTCAATATCCTCGTCCTCCCCCGGGATGCAGGCGAAGCTCTGCCGAAGGTGAGAGCTGAAGACTCGAGGAACAGGAGACTCTGCCAAACGTTCCCAGCACACCCTCACTACACGTTTGGGTCTCCCGGGTCTGTCCGGCATCCTCCCCCGCCATCTAATTCAACTCATGCGGATGCAGGTCTGATGCTACGACTACAAAGTCGATCATAAAGCTGCGATCTAGGGTGTCCTGGTGCCATGTGCACTGATGGACATCCTTATGTTCGAACATGGTGTTTGTGATAGACAAACTGTGGTTCGCACAGAAGTCCAACAATATCACACCGCCCGGGTTCAGATCAGGAGGCCATTCCTCCCAATCACGCCCCTCCAGGTCACACTGTCATTGCCCACATGGGCGTTGAAGTCTCCCAGCAAAACGACGGAGTCACCAGTTGGGGTGCTCTCCTGCAACCCTCTGATGGACTCCAGGAAGGCTGGGTACTCTGAACTGTCGTTTGGCGCGTATGCACAAACGACAGTCAGGACCCTTTCCCCAACCCGAAGGCGTAGGGAAATGGCCCTCTCATTAACTGGGGATGACTCCAACACAGAGGCACCGAGCCGGGGGGCTATTAATAAGCCCACACCAGCTTGCCGCCTCTCCCCAGCAGCAACTCCAGAGTAGAACAAGGTCCAGCCCCTCTCGAGGAGTTTGGATCCAGAACCCAAACTGTGGGTCGAGGTGAGTCCGACTATATCTAGTCGGAATGTCTCAACCTCTCTCACAAGTTCAGGCTCCTTCCCTGCCAGAGAAGTGACATTCCATGTCCCAAGAACCAGATTTGGCCGCTGAAGACCAGGTCGTCTAGGCGCCCGCCCTCGACCGCCACCCAAAGCACAATGCACCGGACCCTTATGGTTGCCCCCGCAGGTGGTGGGTCTACGGGGGGGAGATCTTGTGTGGCTTTTTTGGGCTGAGGCCGGCCGGGCCCCACGGGTGAGAGCCCGACCACCAGGCGCTCGCCTGCGAGCCCCTCCCCCAGGCCTGGCTCCAGGGTGAGGCCCCGGTATCCCACGTCCGGGCGAGGTGCGGTCTCTCCTTGTGTGTTTCACTATTTTTCCTTTCAATATTACTTTATTTTTGTCAAATTATGACATTTTTTTTTAATTACAACTCTTTTCTCTTAGTATTTTTGTTTTTATTCCTGTGAAATTACTGCGGATTTTTCAATTTTTTCTTTGTGTTTTTCACACCCCATCCATCTATTTTCCTTCGCTTATTTGGGTCCGGGTCACGAGGGCAGCAGTCTAGAAGTCCCTGGCCACCTCCTCCAGCTCCATTGGGAGGACACCAAGGCATTCCCAGGTCAGCTGAGACATAATCCCTCCAGTGTGTCCTCGGTCTGCCCCGGGGCCTTCTCCTGACTGGATATGCCCAGAACACCTCACCAGGGAGGCGTCCGGGAGGCATCCAGACTAGATGCCCGAGCCACTTCAACTGGCTCCTCTCCATGTAAAGGAGCAGCGGATCTACTCTGAGCTCCTCCCGGATGACCGAGCTCCTCACCCCATCTCTTAGGGTGAGTCCAGCCACCCTAACGGAGGAAACTAGTTTCAGCCGCTTGTATCCGCCATATCGTTTTTTCGGTCACGACCCGGTCATGACCATAGGTGAGGGTGGGAACATAGATGGGGGATAAATTTGCCTTCCAGCTCAGCTCTCTCTTCACCATGAAGGACCGGTACAGCGACCGCATGACCGCAGACGCTGGGCCGATCCGCTCCAACCTTCCCTCACTTGTGAACAAGTCAACCCCGAGATACTTTTCCCACTGAGAACCACGGCCTCGGATTTGGAGGTGCTGAGTCTCATCCCGGTAAACGCTGATGGTCACAGCCCGATGAGGCCATCAGGACCACATCGTCTGCAAATAGCAGAGACCAGATCTTAATGCCCCTGAACTGGACTCCCTCGACGCCTTGGCTGCACCTACAAATTGTGTCCATGAAAATGATTTACAGAACGAGTGACAAAGGGCAGCCTTGGCGGAGGCCAACGTTCAGCGGAAACAGGCTGGACTTACTGTTGGCAATGCCAGCCAGGCTCCTGCTCCGCTTCTACAAGGGCCCAATGGCACCTAGTAACACGCCAACAGTCCCGTACTCCCACAGCACCCCCCACAAGACACCGCAAGGGACATGATCCCATGCCTTTTCAAAGTCCACGAAGCACATGTAGACCGCTTGGACAAACTCCCATGTACCATATTTTCACGACCATAAGGCGCACTTAAAAGTCTTAAATTTTGTCCAAAATGGGTGGGGCGCCTTATAATGCGGAGCGCCTTATGTGTGTACCGAGTTCCAAAATCTGTAAGTATTGCTGAGAAGTCTGCTGAGAAGTCTGCTTTTACTGTTGCGCTTGGTTGCCATGGTAATGGACAGAAACTGCTACCTGTGGTTGCTTTTAAGAGGAAGAAAAGTTTCCAGACGGACCAATCAAAGGAGCTGGAAGAGCGATGAGAAAATGGCTGAGTGACGTGTACGGAAAGAGACCAGATGTTTTTTTCACACGCGTCACAAGTGCAGCAAATTAACTTTGAGCTTGCCATCATTCCGGGAGGCTTGACGAAGGAACGCCAACCGCTGGACATCGGTGTAAACAGGGCGTTTAAAGTGAAGTTGCGAGCGGTGTGGGAGCGATGGATGACAGCTAGTGAACACAGCTTTACTAACACTGGGAGGCAGCGCCGTGCGAACACAGCTTCACTAATGGATTGTGGATGCTTGGGCTAACGTGTCTGATGCACTGTTCGAGCTTTCACAAAAGCCAGCATCATTTCTGAGGTGCTGCACGGCAACAACACTGACTGACAATGACGACAGGTGTTTGATGGAGAACATGACTGGGACTGTTGTGTTGAGTGATGACCGTCCTGATTTCAAGTGGGTTTGATAAACTGAATGAGAGTTCTGCTCTTAATTTAAGAAATAAAGCGTTGTCGCTTCCTTACTGACTTACCGTGCATACCTGCATACGGTGCGCTTTATGGTCGTAAAAATACAGTACCCTCCAGTACCCTTGCAAGGGCGTAGAGCTGGTCTAGTGTTCCGTGACGGGGACCAAAACCACATTGCGCCTCCTGTAGGCGAGGTTGGACTAGCGGTCCTGCCCTTCTCTCCAGCACCCTGGAAAAGACTTTCCCAGACTTTTCACACCCCTGATGTAAAAAAACTACTTCATATTTGTTTAAATATGCATTTTTGGGACTATTAATAGGCCATGTTCAACCACAAAAGTTAATATATTTTTGAAAACCATGATAGAGTGAACCTGCTAAATTTGAAGCGTGAAGTGGGGAAAAAAACATCAGACATTTTACGGAACAACGTCAATATATTGAGGGTGAATAACGAGGGGAAAAAAATGTTGCAATTTTACGAGAAAAAACACGTAATATTAGGGGGAAGCACAATGTCATTTTAGTAGCATGACGGTGAAATATTAAAGAAAAAGGACATTATTTTTTAAAAGTTGTAATATGAGAAACAAACAAAACAAAGAATAAAGCTGTAATTTCTGGAAAATCCGTGCGGGGGAAAAGTTCTAATATATACGAGAATAAAGTCAAAATATTAAGACAAGGAAATTTACAAGAACAAAGTTGAAATATTGCAAAAATTTAAAAAAATATATTATTATCATTAAAAACTGTCATATTTTAATTGCATGAACATGAAATATTGAAGAAACTTATTTTTCAAGTTGTAATAGTAAAAAAGAACTGAATAAAGATGTAATTTTTTTGGAAAAATTAGGTTTGGGGAAAAAGTTGTATCATTATGAGAATGAAGTCAAAATATTACGAGTACAAAATTTATAAGAGCAAAGTTGAAATATGTGGAATTTCTTTTCTTTTTTTTAAAGCAACAGCGAAAATTTTACGAAAACAGTCATATTCCATTCTATTATGATATTTATTTTTTTTTTACGAGAATAAACATGTATCAGGAATAATAATTTCCTTTTAGGGGCATAGAATGGAAATACTGAAAACATGTTATTTTCTTTGCAGTTGTAATATTATGAGCAGCAAACCAAAAGTTGTAATTTTGTTTTTTATGTTGGGGAAAAGTTATAATAATATGGGATTAAAGTTGAAATATTAAGGCAATAAAATCATGTTACAAGAAAAAATAAATACCAGCATTATTTAAGAAGAAAGTTGGCATAAAAAAATATATTTTTTAAAAAGTGATAATATTATGAGAAAGAAAACTGAAGCTGAAATTTTTGGAAAATTAGGTGTGTGGAAAAAGTTATATTATTCCAAAAATAAATTCAAAATATGATAGCAATAAAGTCATAATTCCGAAAAGAAAATTTACAAGGAAAAAAAAGCAGAAATGAGAAAAAACTGCTGTAATTTTAGGAGAATAAAGTCCAACTCGTAAGAGGAAAAAAAGTATTTTTCTAAGAAGAAAAGTTGCAATTTTACGAGACCAAACTATTTCATGTTGAAATAGTTGGATAATTAAAAAATAATAAATACATAATAATAGTAAGTAATAATAAAAACATTATTTTAGGAGAATCTAGTCAAAATAGCATGAAGGTGAAATACTAAAGATAAAAGATGTTTTTTTATGATTTTGCCTTTCTCTTTGTTTGTTCCAGTCCTTCTCTGAGATGTTTGTCAGGTTCCTGGAGACAGAGTCCACGCCCTCGCTACCTGCACCGAAGCTTCCTCTCCATGATATCAAACCCCTCAGCCCCCCGCCCTTCGGGAGAACCAACAGCGGCGCCTCAGGTAAACCCTCCCTTCCACCTTGACGGCTACTCCCTTCCCAGTGACCTTATTGTCTTCTCTCCTCGCAGCGGTGAGCAAGCGAGCTGCCGACTCCAACCCCTTCCTGGCTCCCCGCTCCGCCGCCGTGCCGCTGCTGGGCGGCCCCGGTGCCGGCGGCCCGGGGGGTCACCTGCTGATGAAGCCCATCTCGGAAGCTTTGCCCACCTTTACGCCCGTGCCCGTGTCGGCCGAGGCCAGCGGCGGCGCCGTGCTGAAGGACCTGCTGAAGCAGTGAAAAGAAAACCACTCTCCTATGCAGCCGTAAAGCGCAGTTTGTTTTTAATGACTTTAATATCATCTCCTTGCGTCGTTTCTCAACCAAAGTGACCTTGCGAGCGCCCACTTCAACCCATGTGGGCTTGCTTCAACGAAAGTGCACTTTTTGGGGGAATTTTGCCCATCATCTACAATCCTTATGTAAGACGTGAACATACTGTACATGGCTCTCTTTTCTGTGCCTTCTAAAGATAAAAAAACAGACGAAAAAGAGGCAGCTAATTAATGCCGGTAATAGGACACACCTCTTCTGCCTACACAGCCCGCTATTAAAACTCCAGCAAGGTTTTATGGTTTTTTTATCCGTACTGCGAGCATGTAGTTCCATTTTCTGTGCTTTCTAAAGCGAGAAAAACAGCTAGCGTGAGGGAGCTAACAATACACTTAGTGGGACATAGCTTCTTCAACTGTAAAGCCCGCTAAAACACCTCCAACAAGGTTTTATATACCTATACATGCCGTTAGCATGTAGTAACAGGTACATACATGATAACATGTAGTACTTGCAGTATTTTGGTCATTTGAAGCATTACTTCCATTGATTTCACATAGCAACATAGAAAGGAACGCTACACCTCGCGTTAACTTTCCCAAACTCAAAAGCAAAAACACAGTGGCAGCTCCGATATGTAGCCTTACCTTCCGCTAGCAGCCTGAGACGACGTGAGCGAGTGTGTGTGGTGAATCGAGTAGGTAGCGAGGTGTCACTACGCCAGTAACATTGTTCTTGGCCGTAGCAATATCAATAATAATAACAATGTGGTTCACATGCAGCTCACATTATGAAAATGGAGCCTTTTGGCGCTTTTTGGAGAGTTTATAGGTGTATCCCATTACGTGCATTCTTAGCTGCCTCTTTTTTTGTTAGCTGTTTTTATATCTTTAGAACACATAAGGATTGTGAATGATGGGCAAAATTGCAAAAAAGAAAGTGCACTTTTCCTTGAAGTCATCACCTTAGTTGTACTTAGTTTTTTTAGGGTATTATTTGATGTGGAGTTGCCAAACATTGTGTGACTGGCTAACGCTTGGCCCTTGGAACATCTGCTAAAGTCATAAAGACCTTCCATTGTGGGCTGTCATATACAGTATGTTTATCGGGGTTTTCTCTTATTTATGGGAGCTACTGGCACAGTGCCTGTGTTATTTTTGCTAATAAGCTGTGGAATCAGGATTGTGAATATGGTTAACAGGAATATTTATATTTACAGAATATAACAAGTGACTGCACATTCATGTGAGAGGTCGTAAAGGACATTTTGTAGCGCTGGAAAAGTTTTCCAATGAAATAAATGTACTTCTGCCCCCTGCTGGTGGTTTGGGAGAGCGCTTCTTCCAAGTGCGGCCGTCACGGTGCAGGAATCTGTTCCTGGGGGGGGGGCTCACACGTCGATCTTTTTCAATTTTCCACACAAATGTTTCAGCTTTTCCTCCCCTAAGCTGTGCGCTTTTGCCACACTTGGATCTAGCACCAGAAGTGGGGGGGGCCCGCCCCTACTTTCTGATGGGATCCAGCTGTTGTGCGGGGGGGAGACTGGATCCTTTTGGGGGCGTAAGTGTGCATTGCTAAATCGTCTTGGTCCATTACGGAGGAAAAGGGTCTTTCCTGTTCAGCAACCTGGACCGGGGGACTGACATCCTGGTGCGGTGGTCTGAGGGGGGTGGAGGGAGTTCCACCACTGGACTTGAAGGAGCATTTTTAAGGGTCGTCGAAGGAGCTGCAAAGGAAAAGCAGAGACATGTTTTGTGACAAGCGTTCCTCCAAGCTGTCCTCCTCTGCAAGGTCAGTGTGGATTTCTGTTCCCTTTCAAGGAAAGCATTTGTCTTCCTGTTTTTACGTTTAGTCCTTAACAGGAAGTTTGCACTGCAGCCTAAACGCTGAAACACGTCTCTGCTTGCAGGATGTTGGCAGCTCTGCTATTTATTCTGCTGGGGATCCACGCAGCACACGGACAGGTAAGCGCTTTATTTCATTCATATCTTCTAAACCTGCTCGCACACCTTCCCGTTGTGTTCAACACAAAAAATACTTTATTGGCTTGGACCCTTTTAGAAGCAAAATGATTTTATTATTAGCGTTCACACATAATTTTTGGTCTGTTTATTCCTCTGTTGCCACTACTCACGTCTCATCTGATTCAAACCGATCCAACGTGAAGATGTTCAGCTCATTCAGGACACGTTGGCTAGCTAGCAGGACTTTGGAGTGGTCATTGCCCAACCTGATGGTTGCTGGTTTGATCCGAAATTTAGAAGGCATTTCCAGGATATTTCAACATTCATTCTAAATTTCAGTTCAGCGTCAGCATTCGCACGCAATTGCAACTGAATTTCAATTTTGTCTGCTAGCTCCTCCAACTGACCCATTTAAACCAGTCCAGTTTCAAAATGTTGAGCTCATTCACTACATGTTGGCTGTCTATCAGGAATATTGCAAAAAAAGATAATAAAATAAAAAATAGGAGCGATAATAATAAAAAGGTCGTATGGTGGTTGTTTCCCAACCTTACAGTGGTTGGTTCGATCCTCTGCGGGTGATTTGAACACGTTTCCAGGATATTTCAACATTCATTCTACATTTCAGTTCCACTTCAGCATTAACACGCAACTTCTATTTTTTAATAATTTCAATTACATCTAGTTCCTTTGCTACTATTTATTTTTTCTCCACTAACCCCTCCCACAAACCAGTCAAATGTTTCGCTCATTCAGTACACGTTGGCTGTCAGGAATGTTGGGAAAAAAATAATAGTAGCAATAATAATAAAAAGGACGTCTACCAACCTTACTTGTTGGTTCAAACATTTTCAGCATTCACACGCAAATGCTGCTGAATTTCAATTTCATCTACTTCCTTTACTACTACTTATTTTGCATCATTTTTTAGCTACCAACTCCTCCCACAAACCGATCCAAACCAATTCAATTTCAAAATGTTTAGCTTATTTATCAGGAATATGTTTAAAGAAAGTAAAACAATAATAAAAAGGTCGTACATGAGTTGTCTCCCAACCTTACGGTTGTTGGTTCGATCCTCAGGCAGTGATTTCAGCACATTTCCGGGATATTTCGACATTCATTCTACATTTCAGTTAAGCTTCAGCATATCAGCGTTTCAGCATTCACACGCAATTTCTACTGAATTTCAACATCATCTACTTCCTCTACTACTGTTTATTATTCAGCCTAATTTTTCAAACTATTTGGAAAATGTAAAAAAAACAAACAAACAAATGATATAATCAAAACTTTATGACAAAAGAAAGTCATCTCGCAATATGAGGAAAAATAATGTGATTATAGGAGTTTTAGTTAGGAGCATAGAGTTGAAATGTTGAAGGAAAGATATATATTATTTGAAAATTGGTAATATCATGAGAAATGAAACATAATAAACTTGTACATTTTTGAAGAACAAGTGTGAATATTATGGGAATAAAGTTGCAATATTCCGAAAAGAAAATCAGGTGGAAAACACACATTGACACAATTTTACGAGAATAAACTCGTAATATGATGAAAAATACTGTCATTTTAATGGAATACAGATGAAATATTGAAGAAGAAAAACATTTCAGTCGTAATACTATGAGAAACAAAACTAAATAGAGTTGTACATTTTGGAAAATGAGGTTGGGGAAAGAGTTACATTCTGGGAATGAAGTCCTAATATGACGGGAGCAAAATTGACAGATTATTGAGGAAGAAAGTTGAAATATTTGGGGGGAAAAGCAAAGCGTGAAGTTGCTGTGAATATGACTCAACGGAGATGCACTTTTTTCTTGAAATATTTATAATTCTTGAGCATAAAGTGGGGACACCCCTGCCGTGTTGTGATGTGGTTGAGGGGTGCAGAAGTCCCTTCCAGGAATTGTGTGAACCCTCCCCCATGGCTCCATTGCACGATGAATGTTGACAGCACTGCCGCATCTTTTTCACATGTCACACTTGCTGCTGAAACGTCACGTGGATTGTGTTGCTGTTCCAGCAGACGTGCACAGACGGCTTCACGTTCGAGCGCAGGACGAGACAGTGCATAGGTGAGCGTCTCTAGCGTGCCACACGCACGCCCACGGCACATACAGTACGTACAGTACACCTTTGCTCCGCCTCCCAGATGTGGACGAGTGTCGCACGCTGCCCGACGCCTGCAGGGGGGACATGCGCTGCGTCAACCAGAACGGGGGCTACCTGTGCCTCCCCCGGGGGCTCTACAACCAGCCTTTCAGGCCAGACCCCCCCCAGGTGCCGCAGGTGCCCGCGTCAGCCGGTCAGAGCGAGAGCTTCCAGCCCGCCCCCCCGCAAAGGTCTGCGGAGCCCAGTTACCCCCAGGTGAGCTACCCGGTACCGTGCATCCTGGGATACACGCTGGCGGACGACGGCACCTGCAACGGTGAGTGACTTTTAGTTCCTCTTTGTGTGCTTCTTCACCTTCTCATTCCTACTGTGGGGCAGCGGGGCTGGATCAAGCTGGGCGGGGGGCACCAGAAAGAGTACATTTATGTGGTTTTTTTTGATTGATTGTACCGTTCAACTTCAGCGGAAAACCCCTCTGTCCCCACTTTGATCACGTTTCAGTTGTTATTTTTGGAAAATTAGTTTATAATGCGAGAATTAAGTCCAAATATTATAGAAATATTACAAGAAGGAAATTTACAAGAAGTAAGTTGAAGAAAAAGAAAAAGAAAATTCAGCAGAAATGGTAAACAGAGCTGTAATTTTAAGGGAATCAAGTCAAAATATTCACAGAAAAAAAGTCTGATTCTATTAACAAGAAAAGAAAGTTGCAATTTTACGAGAATAAATTCGTAATATAACGAAAAATGTCATTTTAGTTGCATGGAGTTGAAAAATTGACAAAAATGTGTTATCATGAGAAATAAAACAAAATAAACTTAAAAAAACTTGAAAAAATTGGTTGGGGGGTAAAACTGGAATATTATCAGAATAGAGTCACAATATTATGAAACAAATTGTTTTTTGAAGGAGCAGAAATGGGAAAAAAAACAGCTGTAATTTCACTAGAATGATATATTAACATACCACATTTTCACAACCACAAGGCGCACCGTATTATTGGGCGCAGGTATGCACGCTAAAACATACCGTGTTGCTCAGAAGTCAGTGAGGAAAAGACAGTGCTTATTTTTTTGGACAGATTAAGAGCAGAACTCTCATTCAGTTTATCAAACCCACTTGAAATCAGGACGGTCATCACTCAACACAACAGTCTGTCATGGTGCACAACTAAAAACATCACACAGCAATGCAAAAACAGACAAGACACTACCGCTATTTATGCAGAACAATAACTAACAACTATGTAGCTCGAACATGTACAGTAACTTTAAGAGCATTTGCACCAAAACACGACCGCTCCCAGCGACGCTACAATATGCTAGCATGCATGCTATTGTATGTTTTTAAAAAGGCAACGGGAACAAAACTGCGTTCGGTTCTACTTCATTGACGTATTTAACAATGTCCTCACGTCATTTTTTATCAATCCTCATCCACAAATCCATCAAAGTCCTCATCTTATGTATCCCAAATGAACAGCGGGGCAAGTTCTCCATCAAAGACTCCAGGTTGCCTCTCGTCGTCATTGTCAGTCAGTATCGTTGCCATGATGCTGGCTTTTGTGAAAGCTCGAACAACAGTGCATCAGACACGTTAGCTCAAGCATCCACAATCCATTCACAAAATTGTGGCGCAACTTGCACGGCGCTGCCTCCCAGTCTTAGTGAAGCTGTGTTCGCTAGCTGTCATCACTCCCACGCCGCTCGCAACTTCACTTTAAACGCCGTGTTTACTGGAGTTCCTTCGTCAAGCCTCCCGGAATGATGTCAAGCTCCGAGTTCATTTGCTGCACTTGCTTTTTCACAGCGGCTGTGAGATGGGCGCGCATGGAGTCACAGATCAACAGGGACGGTGACGCGTGGGGGAAAAAAACATCCGGTCTCTTTCCGTACACGTCACTCAGCCATTTTCTCCTCACCCTTCCAGCCCCTTTGATTGGTTCGGCTGGAAACTTTTCTTTAGGCAACATCTTCCTTTTAATAATCACCAAAGGTGGCAGTTTCTGTCCATTACCATGGCAACTAAGCACAACAGTAAAAGCCGACTTCTCCTGCCCCGTTGTGTGTATCTACCGTGCTGGTCCCCTTCTCTACAGTGTGGTTCACCAGGATGTGGAAAGTGAGCGGCACGTCGTCCATGTTGGTGATGTAGTTGGGCTGGATGTTTTTGTCTGCAATGTTTTTACTGCAGTAGGAGCAGAAGATGGCCAGCTTTCCTTGTAATCCGCTGGATGTTGCTGCGCCACGGTAGTCCTTGCCCGGATGGATAGATTCATAAAATATACTTATATATCTACTGGGGGCGTGCCTTTAGCGTCCTCAGTCACGTCCACCTTTCCTCTATACAAGCAGCGTGTCGGCAGGAGACGCTCCCAGTCCGTCGAGCGGAGCGCTCATCAAAGTCACACAGCGACACTTACAGATTTTGGAACTCGGTACACACATAAGGTGCGCCACATTATAAGGCGCCCCGTCCATTTTGGACAAAATGTAAGACTTTTAAGTGCGCCTCATGGTCGTGAAAATACGGTATAGTAACGAAATCACTGACATTGTCAAAAACGTTAAGGCAAAAACATCAAGTGATTGTAATGGAATGGAAATGGAAAGAATGAAAGGGTTATCAATGAGATTGTAGAAGCGTTCACATACATTAGTAACTGATCATTTCAGACTGGAACATTTCATAACAAAATGAAAATGGCTAAAGTGGTTCCAGTTTTCAAAAATGGAGATAAACATCAATTGACAAATTACCGACCCGTTTCCTTATTACCCCAATTTTCTAAAATTAGAGAAGCTATTTAATAACAGTTTGGACAAATGTATGAATAACAAGGAATTACTAGCAGGTAGTCAATACGCATACGGAGCTAACATTTCAACGTCTATGGCACTGATGGAAATCCCAGAGGAAATGACCAACGCTTTAGACCACAGAAGGTGTGCAGTTGCAGTATCTATGGATCTCACAAAAGCCTTCCATACAATTCATCACAATATTTGAACAACAAAATGAGAAAGGTACGGAATCAGAGGATTAGTTTTGAATTGGGTTAAAAGTTACCTTAGTAGTAGGTAGTAGTTAGCAAACAGGAAGCAATTTGTAAAGCTAGGACAATCCACATCTGCAAGTTGAAACATCACGCGTGGAGCACCCCAGGGGTCGATATTGGGACCAAAAGTGTTCAATTTGTATATCAGTGACATTTGTAAAGTAACAAAGGAAGTTGGTATTGTAGAAATGTGATCTTATAGGAAATCTGAGAGGAAAATGAAACGTAAAACACTTACATGCCAGAACAACGCTGAAAACCCACAGCATTTCAGTATGAGGAATTACACGATGGAAGTCAAACGATGTACCGAGATGAGCAAATTCAAAAAACAATACAAGCAGTTGATGTTTGTCTTGATTATTATACTTATTGTTTAGTCTTGATTGTTTTTATTTGTTCATATTGATTTGTCATTACACTGATTACTATATGGAAAATATTCCATGGAACGCAGGAAGTGAATAATATGTACTGTACAAGATGTAGAATGGATGGGGGGGGGGGTAGGATTAAATAAGCTTTGCTTCTTGCTACTGCTTTGGGACATGTGGAAGTGTGAAATGATTCATGAGATGGATTCCATCATAACCTTCATGCATGTTCAAATCTAATGAAACCAAACCAAACCAAAAATATTAAGAGAAAAAAAACGTGTACGCTAACAAAAAAAAAGTTGCAATATTATGAGAGTAAACTCGTAAAATAATGTCATGTAAAAGGAATATAGTTGAAATATTGAAGAAAATAATGATTATTCAATTTTATAAGTCATAATATTATGAAAAACAAAACACATTTAGTATATTTTGGAAAATTAGGTTGTGGGAAAAGTTACATGTTTTGTTTTCTAAAATAAAAAAAAGAAAATATATATATTTTTATATATAATATTACAACATTTGTCTCATGAGATTTTATGAGAATTTACTGGCCTAAAATGGTGACTTACTGTTTATTTTCTCACAGTATTTTTTTTCTCACTTTTTTCTAAAAAGGTAAGGACTCTTTTGTCAAAAAAAGAAAAACATTTTAACAACAGTAATGTTCAATTGTTTTGGAAAAATACATGTTTTCTGAAAATGATTGGTTTTTTTTTCAAGTTTCTGATTATAATATAATAACACAGTATAATATAATATAATATTTCTATATTATAATACAATATAATATCATATATTGATATATAATATATTATTATATAATATTCTTCAGTATTGTCCAAGGTGACAACTTTTTTCTAACATTTTACAAAAAAATGCAATTTTTTTCATTACTATTTTTGTCTTTTTTCCCCCCTCGTATTAGTGTTTTTTGTTTTTTTTGTTGTTTTTTTTTTACAACTCTTTCTCGTCATAGTACATTTGCCTCAAGATTATGACTGTACTGTCCTAAAATGATGAATTACTATTTTTTTTCTAACAATGTATCATTTTTTTCCCCACATAAAATTCCAATTTATTCTTCTAAAATGCTATCTTTTTTCTTGAAAAATGACAACCTTTAACAATACTATTATTACTTTTGTGTAAGAATGTATGTTTTCCTGAAAGGATAACTTTTTTGTGGAATAGCAAGTGAGTTTTTTCTGTATCCTCTGAAATTCTTCTTTACAAGAACTTGTAACATTATTCTTTTTTTTAAATTTTAGTTTATTTTTAATATTTTAATTAAACGTTGACTTAAAAAAAAAAGAAGAAATTTTGGTCTGATTTTTCTTGTAATACTACAACTTTTGTCGCAAAATATTACGACTTTACGCTCCTAAAATGATGATGCCTAACCAGATAACATTTTTTCATTTCAAAATGACGTCTTTATTCTTGTTTTATTACAATTAAACTTTGATTTAAAAAATAATAACACCACAAAACATTATACTGACAATATTACGGCTATTTTATGACAAGTATAACTTTTTCTCGTGATTTCCTAATTTTATTTTCTTGTAAAAATAACAAATAAAAATAAAATCTACAACTTTTTCTCGTAGCATTACAAATTTTGTGTCAAGAGTCCGACTTTACGCTCCTAAAATGATGATTTACTAACAGTATAACATTTTCCACTTCAAATGACGTCTTTATTCTTCTAAGATGATGACTTTTTTTTTTTAAATAACAGATTGAGGTTTTTCTTTTTCCTGTAAAATGAAGTTTTAACGAAACTCTTATTACTTTTTTCTATCATGGCTTTTTTTTTTATCGTTACGATTAAACTTCACTTTCAAAAAAATAAAAACCTCACAAGACTTGACACTGACAATATTATGACTTTTTTTTAACAAAAAAAGCAATTTTTCCCGTGATTTTCCATCAACTGTATATGAAAATGCATGTAAATGAAAATACTGTAGGAGTCAAAGGTTTCGACGCGCCCTACCGAGTAAAACAAAGCCGTTTATTTCAAAAGCTGACCTCCATCATGGACAACACCTCTCACCCGCTACATGACACTGTGGGTTCCCTTAGCAGCTCCTTCAGCAGCAGACTGTTACACCCACGGTGTAAGAAGGAGAGGTTCCGCAGGTCCTTCATACCGACCGCTGTCAGGCTCTACAACACCTGCACCACCTGAACCATGTTGTAGTCACTACGTATTCTTTACTTGCGTATCTTGCTTGCTGCTGTAACAAGTGAATGGATTAATGAAGTACAATACATACAATACAGTACAGTACAAAAGTCACATCACACACTTCCCTTGCCACTTTGTTGCCAGGCAGAGTTTTCTAACCCAGCTCACTCTGCGGTTTCCATGGCAACCTGGGGACACGGAGCAGAGAAAGGACAGGGAGGGTCGGCAGGAACATTGACAGACATAAAGATATTGGTGAAGGAACAACGGGTGTGGTTCCAGGTGTGCCTAATGAAGTGGGTGTACAAACACACTGTCCCTCTTTGCCGGTACACCCGGCTGCCAAACATGAGCTCATGTGTTGCCATGTTTGTGGCCGGGCGGGGGAGAACAGGCCTACCAGTGTGTGCGTGTGTGTGCGTGGGGCGAGCTCGTTGTGTGATGATGTAACCACTTGTTGATTGATGCCGGCGTTGGACCAGAGTCTGCAGACGGGCTTCCTGTCTGGACAGGAACAAACACAGCTTTGTCTTGAACGGGACCGCTCTCTTCACCGACAATGGCGGCAGTTTTGGCGCCGTGCCGGAACTCGGAAGTGTGGAAAAGTTTAGTGGGGCCCAGCTGGTACCTCCATGAGGTGCTGGCGTCTAGCGTGTGTTCCGTACTTCCTGTCTCCACCTGAGCCTTTCAATGCATCCTCCAACTGGAAAGAACACAAGCCTCTTGTTCGCCGCCGCCTTCTTGACAACATGGACCCGAGTGGCGCCCTTTTAAAACCACGGCAGGTGGGACTGAGCCTGGCCCCGCCCCTTTTTGCTAATCCTCTTCACATTGCTCGTAGCCGTTCACTCTCGTCGTTTCTGATGCTTTTATTGACTTGCCACCTTGTCCGCAGACATGCTGTACCACTGCCACCACCACCAGTAGTAGTAGCACCTCCAAATTCTACCACTACTGGTAGTACTAGGAGTGGTAGGGCCAAATTCTAGTTTTACTTGTAGTAGTAGTAGTAGTAGCAGCTCCATATTCTAGTAGTAGTAGTAGTAGTAGTATTAGTGGTAGCTCCAAATTCTAGTCATGATAGTAGTCGTATTAGTAGTAATTGTTGTTCCAAATTCTAGTATCAGTAGCTCTAAATTCTAGTAGTAATAATAGTAGTCGTAGGAGTAGTAGCTCCAAATTGTAGTTGTAGTAAGTAGTATTAGCTCTAAATTCTAGTAGTAGTAGTAGTTGAAATTCTTTATTTAAAAAAAAAAAGGGACAGTGTACATTAGTAGTAGTAGTATGTCCTATTTGTAGTAGCAGTATGAGTAGCAGTACTGCAAATAGTAGCAGTATTAGTAGCGTAGTGTAGTGTAGGTGCAGATGGCAGCAGTGAAGATGAGTGGCAGTGAAAGCAGTGAAAGCTGAGTTCATGTCAGCCAAGGTCAAACGCTCCACTTTGCTTTTCCTTGTTTGTTTGTTGTGTGGACTCCGGGATCGCATGTCATCAATTTGTTTGTCCGTCAATACCTCATTGTACTTTTCAGGCAGCTGACCCCAGGTGATAATCCTGTTGCTACCCGAAACAGCAGCACCTACAGAGGCAAGAAAGACAAGTACTTCCCTGTGTAGTAGTATGATGACGACGGTGTCTTTGTCTTTGTCATCCAGTGGCATCAGAAAGCGTTCAGGCGTCTTGTTCCAAAAACACAATTCACCTTTGCCTTCAGCGTTCAAGCTAAGACAGGATGATCTCCTGCGGCTTCCTAGCATGCTTTGCGACACTTGTTTTGTAAAAAGTTGCGTGTTTGGAGGCAATGTAGTTGTTGTGCGTTGTTCCCCGTCGTGGTAGTAGTTGCTAGTAGTAGCTGTGCCTGTGCTGGTGACGTGTGATGCCAGTCATTTCCTTTCCCACCCGATGCAGGCTAGTATCGGCGATACCGATCAGATACCGATATTTTGTGCAAATTGACGTCATGTGCCTGGTAAATTTTAAGTGATAGAGCATTTCATACCACAGCATAAATAATACAAGACATTTAATTTGAAAATATTAATTTGAATAATTAAATTAATTACAAAAATATATAGAAATTCAACAATAATAAAGGAAAAGTCAAAAAAACAATTCAAATAAATGATTCATGACATAAATGTGTTTCAATAATAAATATATTGGGGGAAGTTATGTAATAGGATCATCTTACAGGACTCAAGTCAAAATGTTGTGGGAACAAAGTTAATTAATTCAGTATTGAAATCAATAATAATGTAATGTTGCATCATTATTTATGATGAACTCATAATTATTTAATTCATTAAGATAAATGATAAATAAAATTAACAAGTGTGTGTGTGTACAGTATATATGTGTGTGTGTATGTGTGTGTGTATATATATATATATATATATATATATGTATATATATATATATATATATATATATATATATATATATATATATATATATATATATATATATATACACATATTTATATTATGGGAATAAAGTCATAATAAATTCAATATATAAAAATAAATAATGCAATCATTTTCTGTCATCGTTATGAATGAATAATTATTTAATTTAAAATAAATTTAAATATGTGATTAATTAAATGAACAAATATTTGAAATTTTTTAAAATAATGATCTAAAATATATTGGGGAAAAGTTATGTTACAGAAATAAAGTCAAGATATTCTGGGAATAAAGTCCTAATTCAATATATAAAGAAACAAATGATGTCATCATTTTTCAATATGTCATTTTTTAATTACTAATTATTTAATGAATACAAAATTAATTAATTAAAATACATTATTACTTCAATGAAAAAATATATTTTTTAACAAATATATTTTAGTATTAGGAATAGGTAGTTTAGGAATAGTAGTTAGGAATAGTTAGTTTAATTCATGACATAAATAAACAAATCATGTAATCATTTTCTGTCATTATGAATTGATCATTATAAATGAAAGTATCATTGAAGAATAGAAACTTTATTCCCATTTCATGACCCCAAGTGACGCCAGTATCAAAAGTATCGAGGTTTTGATTGGAGAGTGGATCTTCCGGTAGATCATGAAGAGGACGTAACTTTTCACCGGCAGCGTGACAAAGAGCTGCGCATAGCATGATGCAATAACCTACTGTAGTAGTGAAGATGCTGTCAATAAAAACGGGATCATAGCAATAATAATAATAACGAAAACCAAAGTGTCCTAAAAATGAACAGAAACTATCACAAGTGCAATAGAAACATGTTTCAGTTGGTTGGTAAGAGCTGGTATCGGAAGTATCCATCTTATAGTATGGATCCGCATGTCACTCTCATGTGCTGACAGCTGTTTCTGATATGTTGTTAAGGGTCCAAATATTTGAAATATGGCCAATGTCAGACATCCTGTGGACCAGATCCACAAACAAGTCCCTGGTTGTCCCCCGAAGGTCAGCAGTCTGGTTTTAGGGCGTTATCGCTCCTCCGAGCAAGCGCCTGAGCAAACAAAGGAATAACGGATGTCCTTCCCTGGCAAGGACGTGTGCGAGCCGCTCGTTGGGAGGAATTTGCCGTGTAATCGGAGAGATCTTTAATGTGGCGCAAAAACAAATGGAAGGTGATGGCGCAGACCCGGAATGTTGAAACAAAGTACGGAGGCGGAACGCCACCGGGGAGGAAGAGAGCTTTTTGGGAGATTGCTGCCCTGCCTCTCCTTGGGAGAAACTTGGAGGGAAGCGCCTCCATCCACTCCAGTGTTTAGTCTCAGGACGCTGCCAAGCTTTATCATGGAACAGTCCTCCCTGATGTGCCAGCTAGAAAAACACGGCGGAACAATAACACTGTGTAAAAGCTTCAGCTCAAATTCCTCAGCCTTAATCGTGCATATTTGACACACAATGGAAGATGGACACCATCCACCTCAGCAGCAGGCCACACGTGCGTGGTGGAGGGGAAGAAAACCACATGTACCTTCTTTACGATGGAGCCATCGGCACTGCCAGTGTTTCTC
The DNA here is from genome assembly GCF_027744805.1 of Dunckerocampus dactyliophorus. Lineage (NCBI taxonomy): Eukaryota > Metazoa > Chordata > Actinopteri > Syngnathiformes > Syngnathidae > Dunckerocampus > Dunckerocampus dactyliophorus. The sequence continues at coordinate 1,542,040 of NC_072831.1, forward strand.
TTTGAAGCGTTGTCACGGAGACACTCCTAACAACATTCATCTCGCGACGACGACGTTTTTAAAGTCAAAACACAATCGAACGACAACGCGAACCAAAAAAAATGAAGTAAAAATCAGCAGTAATTTTACAAGGATTAAGTCAAAATATTGTGAGACAAAAGTAATCTAACTCGAAAAAGTGATCACTTGACGAGAATGTGACGATATTATGAGGACAAAAATAACCTCATTTAGTTGGACGGTCCTCTGGACTCCGTGGAGGAAGTGAGGGAGAGAAGGATGTTGGCTAAGCTGACATCCATCATGGACAACACCTCTCACCCGCTACATGACACTGTGGGTTCCCTTAGCAGCTCCTTCAGCAGCAGACTGTTACACCCACGGTGTAAGAAGGAGAGGTTCCACAGGTCCTTCATACCGACCGCTGTCAGGCTCTACAACACCTGCACCATTTTGTATTCACTATGTCACTATGCATTGCATGCATTGTCTATGACTATGCATTCGTTACTTGTGTATCTTGCTTGCTGCTGTAACAGATGAATTTCCCTGCTGTGGGATTAATAAAGTACTACTACTACTAGTAAAAGTTATAATATTAAAGACACATTTTTTGAAGTTGTAATATTTAAAACAACCCATAACCCATATGCATTTTTGGGGGGAACGAGGTTGCAAAAATCATTTTACAAGAATGTCGTAATTTTGAGGAAACATAACCTCATTTTAGTAGCATAACGTTGAAAGATCAAAGACAACAAATTATTATTTTTACTAAAATATTATTGAACAGGAAAAATGGGAGAATCAGCAGCAATAACAGCGTAAAAATATTACGAGGAAAAAAAACTTGTCATCTAACAAGAAAATGTGCTCATTTTACGAAAATAATGTTGTAACACTGTGAGGGGAAAAATAACCTCATTTTAGTAGCATCACAGTGAAATATTAAAGAAAGACGACAACTTAAAAAAAATATATATAATTTAACAGGAAACCTACCAAAAAAGAAAAATGGAAAAATCTGCAGTAATTTTACAAGAACAAAGTAAAAGTATTACGAGAAAAAAGTCGTCTCATGAGGAAAAAGTGGTCGTTTTACAAGAATAATGTTTTTTAATGTTGACGGCAACTTTTTTTTTAAAAATATAATTGAACAGGAAAACTACCAAAAAATGAGAAAATCAGCAGTAATTTTACAAGAATAAAGTAAAAAGTCGGCATCAAACGAGAAAAAGTGGTCATTTTACAAGACTTATGTTGATATTTTGAAGGGGCAAAAAACTCCTTTAGCCTAAGTTGAAATATTAAGAAAGATGACAATAAAACAACCAATAAAGTTGTATTTTTGGGAAAATGAGGTTGCAAAAAACATACTATATTACGAAAATTAAGTCATCATTTTATAAGAATAATGTCGTAATATTATGAGGAAAAATAACCTAATCTTAGTAGCATAACGGTGAAATATTAAAGACGACTTTTTTTTTAAAATAAAAATATAATTGAACTACCAAAATAAAGAAAAAAATTGAAAAACCTGCAGTAATTTTCCAAGAACAAAGTAAAAATATGATAAAGTAATCTATCGAGAAAAAAGTGGTCATTTTACATTTTGTTTCCGATAATATTACAGCTTTTTTTTCTTAATATTTCTCGTAAAATTAAAGCTGTTTTTTTCCATTTCTGCCCCCCCACAACTATAATTTCAACTTTATTCTTGTCGTAATGATGACTTTATTCCCTTTAATATTTGGACTTTATTCTTGTAACATTAGAATTTTCCAGCACCGTAGTTTTTCATGAATTACAACTTTATTTGTTGTTTTGTTTGCTTTTCATAATATTACAACTTCTGGAGAAATAACTTATTTTTTCTTGAAAATGTCAACTTTATGTTAAAATGACGACTTTTTCTCATAAATATTTTTACTTCATATTTTTAGTGTGCCACGGTCCAATGGACACCCCCGAACTAAAGCTATGTTTTTCGGTATATGATGCAATAAAAATGTGCCTGTTTAATAACAACGGGATGTAGAAACGTACCCAACAGCCGTGTTTTAACAACGAAACTCACAAGTGAATGAAAAGTTGCAGATTGCACATTACTTACAGACACAGATATGTGTGCCTAACTGCGTCACAAACTCGACTCAGTGAATTATTGCAGCCACTAGGTGTCACCAAAAAGCCATTTAACATAATCGCTGTTGGCGTGAAGCTTTTCCTGCACCCTTTGACCTTGTGTGACATCTGCTGCGATGTTTTCACAGACATCGACGAGTGCGAGACCAACTCCCACCACTGTAACCCCACCCAGGTGTGCATCAACACAGCGGGGGGCTACACCTGTTCTTGCACTGAAGGCTTCTGGCTGATTGGGGGTCAGTGTCAAGGTAAGACGCCATCCATCCTCCTACATGCCCCCTCAGACAACAAAGTGAGAGGCAGGCATAGTGTATGACGTGGGGGGGAGTCCGAAGCGGGGCCCCGCAGCACAGTATCATTTAACAAAATTTGATTTTTTTTTTTTAATGGGAAAATTAGCAGTAATTTAGTCCAAAGTCCAAATATGAAGAGGGGAAAAAATGGTCAACTAATAAGAAAAAGGCATAATTTTAAGAATAATGTTGTAATGTTATAAAGAAGAAAAATAGCTGCCAATTTTTCCAGAATAAAGTCATGATTACAAGAAAAAAATGTACAAAAAGAAAAGGGAAAAAAGCAGCAGAAATGGAAAAGAAACCAGCTGTAATTTTATGAGAATGAATTCCAACTATCAAGAGAGCAAAGTGGTAGTCTAACGAGAAGAGAAGTCGCGGTTTTTGGAGATGTCATGAGGAAAAACACGTCATTTTTAGTAGCATAGAGTTGAAATATTACAAAAAATTGATATTTTTTTTGAAGTCATATTAATATGAGAAAAAACTTGTCATTTTTGGAAAACGACTTCAAAAATAGATTAAGTATGACGTATGAAAAATTTGGGCAATACGCTGGCGTACGTCCAATAAGTTATGGGTAAGTTTTGTATAAGTTAAGAGCACGCTGAAGCACGCCGGCATACGTCGTAGTACATCCAAGTCGTCCAAAAATGTTGTGCATTCACAAAACATCTCGACGTATGTCAACGTATGATTAATACGTCCTGCATACGCGGGCAATAAGTTATGCGATCTTTGACGCCCGTTCACACACGTTATTTGTAAGTTACGTCAAAATACGTCAACATACCTTGAGACAGAACTGTCTTCTTGGTGAGTGAAGATGGAGGCTGTTGTTATTGCATTTGCAGGTAAGTTTGCAGCTTGACCAGTAGAGGGCACTGTGACACTGGGAATGGAACCAACTTTTGATTTTTTTTATCAACTTTATTAATGCATTAGAGTCACAAATCCATGAGTGGTAGCGTATGCAGCCTACACCAGGGGTCTCAGACTCGCGGCCCCCGTCTTAATATGAAAAATTAATATTCGTGTGGCCTGCAACTGTTATATGAAGGACACTTGTCGGACACTTACCCATAACTTATTGGACGTACGCCAGCGTATTGGCCAATTTTTTCATACGTTGGCGTAAGCTGGCTAAATCGTCAAGGTGTGACAGGTGTTGGGCATAAATTGTGAACACCGGCAACACGCAACGCATTCGTTGATATAAGTTGTCTATAAGTTAGAGAAGCGTTCTATATAAGTTACTAATACGTCATGTTTACGTCGACCTCGTTATGAATACACTATGGATACGCCCAACATTGGAAAAAAAAACTGTCGGCAGTTGAACGTATGCCATCAAAATGATCACGTCAGGCATGCGCTGCCTAAATCGTCAAGGTGTGACAGGGCCCTCAAGGGAATAAAGTTTCTATTACCGGAGGCATACAGTACACATGCACTTCAAATGGTTGCTGGGTTACATCATTTGCCTAGTTTTAGTGCTATTTACTCGTTGACTTTGTAGTATAACTTTCATTTTAGAGTGAGGGATTACTTTTTGTCTTGTTTAGTTCACAAATGTTCAAATTGAGCAAATAACTCTCAAAGTAAGTTACTTTGGTTTTCCCAGCAAATAAAATCTTGTTTATTTAACAACGTTTTAGCTTTGCGTTGATTCAACAGAAAGCTCATGGCGAACTGTAAACAATTTTTCATGACCAATGCTGACCAAATGATAGATTTTGTCGAGCAACATGGTATGCTGGTTAAAGAAAATAAATATCAAACGAGCACTTCTGGTAGCGTGAGTTGAGATATTTAATATTTCACTTTTTATTGGCTGTAGTGTTTTATTCTTAATACAGGTTTTTTAGATTTTAGATTTTTTTTCATCAAGTAAAATGAACTAGCTGCATAGACAGATAATTTAACTTGTTTGAAGCATTTTTCCTTAATATCTAGTCTGTTTATCTCATTTTCGGCGAGCCCTTTGATACATTTGAGATGGGTTCAGGTTTATTTCAAGATCTGGGGAACAAATGAACTAATGAGGAACTAATGACTCAGGCATGTACATTTAGACTAGTTACTGAGGAACTAATGAACTAATGAGGAACTAACGAGTAGAGTAGTTACTGAGGAACTAATGAACCAATGAGGAACTAATGAGTAACTAATGCGTAGACTAGTTACTGAAGAACTATTGAACTAATGAGTAGACTTGTTACTGAGGAACTAATGACCAAGGCACATAAATTTAGACTAGTGACTGAGGAACTAATGCGTAGACTAGTGACTGAAGAACTATTGAGGAACTAATGAGTAAACTAGTCACTGAGGAACTAATCACCAAGGCACATAAATTAAGATGCGTTACCGAGGAACTCATGCGTAGACTAGTTACTGAAGAACTATTGAGGAACTAATGAGTAGACGAGTTACTGAGGAACTAATGAGTAGAGTAGTTCCTAAGGAACTCATGACCAAGGCACATAAATGATGAGTAGTAGTTATGAGTTGAGTAGTTACAGAGGAACTAATGACTAAGGCATATCAATTAAGACTAGTTACTAAGGAACTAATGAGTAGTGGTTTGGGTTAGGTAGGTTCGTTCCTCATTAACTACTGTCATTTTTATGTACCTTATTGTGTTACAGTGTGTGTGTGTGTATATATATATCTATATATATATATATATAACATAGTAGCAGAAATAGAAAAAGAATTTTACAGGAATAAAGTCAAAATATTAAGAGAAAAGTCATATTCTAATATGATTCCTCATAATATGAGGAAAAATAATGCGTCTTTTGGAACACTAGTTTGGGAACAAGTTACTGCTGGGGTGCTCATTACGTCGATCGCCAAGGTAGTTTGGGCAGACGGCGTGACTGGACCCCCGCCACACGACTGCGACGTGAGCTTTTTGCGTGCTTTTGTTTTTTTTAAACAGTTTTTCTAACATTTGCATGAGTCAGGTGGACAGAATCAGCTGGTGAATCAGTCATTGTGTCACTTGCACGTCATATCTCTGGCGTTTAAAGCTGCACGGTGTCCCCATCTCGCTCAGAGCGTGCATGGCGGTGTCCATGTGTAAAACGGGACGGAACCAAAACGCCGCATTGTATGTATTTATCATATACAGTCATGGAAAAAATGATGAGAGCACCCTTGTTTCTTCAGTTTCTTGTTCATTTGAATGCCCGATGCAACCAAAAGTACCTTTGTTTGGACAAATAGAACAATGACAACCAAAATAGCTCATGAGAGTTCCATTTTTTGGCAGTACAATGCTACAGCTATTCGTGATGTTGGTTATTACCAAGAAAAGCATGGAAGTTGCTAGATATCAGCTCTTATTATGAGCTACAGTATATTTGTGCAAAGAAATGTACTTTTAGTTGTAGCAGGCCTTCAAATGGATCCATAAACTGAAGAAACAAGGCAGGTGTCATCCTTTTTTCCACGACTGCATATTGAGAATTCTTTACAATGAAATATACAGTATGCTTAGCGTTTTTGTAGAGATGGCAGATATTTGGGGTTTGGTCATTTTTAAAGTGTGGGCACCCCTGAGTTACTGGAATAATGCATCATTAAATTACTGGAATAAAGTCAAACATTGAAATAGTTGGAAAAGTTACCCCCCAAAAAATCTGAAATTGTGGGAAAAAAAACAGCTGTAATTTTACAAGAATGAAGTGAAAATATTAAAGAAAAAAGATGTATTGTGAAGAAAAATAATGTCATTTTTGTAGCATAGAGTTAAACTATTTAAAAATGTATTTTTTTTTCTAAGTTGTATTATATTATTAGTTGTATCAATATTATGAGAAAAAACAAAGCAACAAGTAAAATTTACATTTTTGGAAAATTAATTTGGGGGACAAAGTTATTATGCTATAAGAATAAAGTCAATAAATGTTTTATAAAGTTATAATATTACCAGAAGAAAACGTATAAACTGAAATAGTTTGAAAGTTGAAAAAAAATCAAATCAAAGATTTTCCGAGAATGAAGTCAAAAAAGTCATAATTTCATGAGAATAAACTCCTGATAAGAGGAAAAGGAAAAGTAATGTTACTTTAGTAGCATAGACTTGAAAACTTCAAGAAAAAAATGCATCGTTTTTTTTTTAAGTCATAATATGAGAAACAAACAAAACGTTGTCATTTTGGGCAAATTAGGTTGGGGGAAGTTCTAATATTATGGGAATAAAGTCATAATTACAAGAAGAAAGTTGAAATATTTGGAAAAATGTAAAAAACAAACAAACAAAACAACACAACAGAAGAAACTGAAACAGTAGTAATTTGACCAGAATAAATTCAAAATATTAAGAGAAAAAAAACTATGTTATGACAATAAACTTGTATTATTGTGAGGAAAAAAATGTCATTTTAGGAGCATAGACTCGGAATATTAAAGAAAAAGTCTTTTTTAAGTGGTATTATTATGAGGAATAAACAGAACAAAAAGAATTGTCATTTTTGGAAAATCAATTTAGAATATTAGTGGAATATGTGATATGGCAAATGTGTGTACGGTATATGACAAAGCTGAGATGCACTTTTTTGAGAAATATATGTAACTTCTTAGCATACCTTCCAAAATATGAAAGTTGCATCCTTTCCTGTTTCACTCTGTGGCCCTCCCTGGAGGGGGAAGGTTTGGACACCCCTGCTGGACGGTCTTTTCTTTCTCTGTGGTAAAACGGCGCCCCCTTGCGGTTAGTCTCTGTGCGGCACAAGTCAAATGATTGCTGCGTCTTTCCTTTGCAGATATTGACGAGTGTCGCTATGGTTACTGCGAGCAGCTTTGCGCCAACGTGCCCGGCTCGTATTCCTGCTCGTGCAACGCGGGGTTCACGCTCAACCCTGACAACAGGAGCTGCCAAGGTGCGTTCAGGGACATCACGTCATTCCCTCGCCTCAACTTCAGCATTACAGCTAAACTGTGGCAAACATGTGAGCAGCGGTTTGAGAACGTACATAGAAATATCTCCTCAGATCCTACAGAGCATAAGATGCTGGAACCCATCACAATAGTCTGTGAACGCACATGAATGTACAGAAATACTCAACTGAACTGGAAAAACAGGGTATTTTTATCAAGGACATTTAAAACATTGTTGTTTTTTTAAATCAGCTGAATTTTGCAAACATTCCGATACACAGAACTTTAAAATATATTTTAATGAACTCAATTTAGAAAACGTGGTGTTTTTATAAACTACATTTAAAACATTGTTTTTTAATCGACTGAAATTTTCAAACATTTTAATAGACAGAAGTTGACTATTTATTTTGATAAACAGAATTTTAAAAATGAATTATAAAACACTTCAATAAATGGAATTTAAAAACATTTATTTTAGCAAACAACATTTTAAAACATTGTATTTTAATAAAGTGAATTTTACAATATTGTATTTCTTTAGTATTTATTTCATAAACTGAATTGAATAGACTGAATTTTAAAACTCCATATTTTAGCAATCCGAGTTTTTAAATTCATTTTAACATTTTTTAGCGACCGAATTTTAAAACTTTGTATTTTAATAAACAGATTTTTACATTTTTTTTTTTTACATATTTTATAAATTTAGTGTCTAAATAAAAAAAGCTTTTATTGTCTTAAATTCTATGAAATAGATCAGGCCCATAGAACATGAGTACTGTATGAATAAGTGTGCGTGCGTGCGTGCGTGCGTGCGTGCGTGCGTGCGTGGACGTACTTGTATATCTGTCACTTTTAATCCTCAGTATTTTAAAACCACGACTTCACACGTGGCCGCACGGTGGTCTAGTGGTTAGCATGTTGGCAACACAGGAACAGCCTGGAGATGGGAAGACATGGGTTGGATTCTCCCTTGGGCATTTCTGTGTGGAGTTTGCATGTTCTCCCCGTGTGTGGGGGGGTTTTCTGGGTACTCCTGTTTCCTCCCACCTTCCAAAAACATGCATGTTAGCTTCATTGGAGACTCGACATTGTCCATAGGTATGAATGTGAGTGTGAATGCTTGTTTGTCTATATGTGCCCTGTGATTGGCTGGCCACCAGTCCAGGGTGTACCCCGCCTCTCGCCCGAAGTCAGCTGGGATAGGCTCCAGCATGCCCCCGCGACCCTCATGAGGATGAAGCGGTATAGAAAATGGATGGATGGATGGACTTCACACGTTTACACGTTCACCATCATGCCATAATACTTTTTGCACATGCTTTTCACAATAAATCCTTTTTCCAACAAATATTTATGATGGAGTATTAGGGCCAAAAAAAAAAAAAAAATTCAAGAAAGAAAGTCGTAAATTTCCGAGAAGATTATTCATATAAATTTAAATTTATGATAAAATTGAATGGAAAAAATACGTAAATTTACGAGAATTAGATCTTAAATCTATGAGGGAAAAAGTCATAAATCATGAGAAAAATTTAAATTTTTGACTTTATTCTCGTAAATTTACAAGATTATGATCGTGAATTTAAGACTTTAAATTTAGGTGAAAATTTACGAGAAAAAAGTCGTACTTGCAAGAAAAAAAGTTGCACAAAAAAAAGTCATAAATTTTATCAGAATTAAGAGAAATTTACAAGAACAAAATCGTAAATTTAAAACTATTCTTGTAAATTCCTGAGATTAAAAATTTGTAAATCATGAGAGAAAATTGGAAATTCAAGACTTGTAAATTTATAAGAAGATTAGAATTTAGATTAGAATTTCTGAGAATTTTTACGTGAACGTAAAGAAGTGGTAAATTCATTACTTTATTCTCGTAAATTTACAAGATTCTTATCGTAGGACTCTTATGAGAAAAATGTTATAAATTTATGAGAGTAAAGACAAATTTACAAGAAAAACATTTGTAAATTTAAGACCTTATTATTGAAAATTTATGAGATTAGAATTTACGAGAAAATATGTTCTACGTTTATGAGAATAAAGTTGTACATTTACGAGAAAAGACAAATTTACCAGAATAAAATCATAAATTTACCAGAAAGAAGTTGTAATTTTACAATTTTATTCTTGTAAATGTACAAGATTATTATGGTATATTTAAAAATTTAAATTTACGTGGAAATTTACGAGAACAATTTTACGAGAATAAAGTCTTACATTTACAAGAAAAAGTCATACGTTTTATGAAAAAAAAGTTGTAAATTTACGAGAATGAAGTCATAACATTACGAGAAAAAACTCATAAATTTAAGAGAATAAATTCGTAAATTTTGGAGAATATAGATAAATTTACAAGTTGTAAATCACAAGAAAAAAAATGGAAAATGTATGACGTTATTCTTGTAGATTTATGAGAAGATTGGAATTTATGACAAAAAAAGTTGTAAATGTAGGAGAATAAAGTTGTACATTTACGACAACAAGACTTACATTGACTAGAATAAAATCGTAAATTTACGACTTTATTCTATACAGTGTGTGGAAACACACACACTGTATGACACTGTATGACGTGTGTGTGTGTGTGTGTGGAAACACACACACACACACACAGCGAGAGAGAGAGGGTGAGCTAGCAGTGTAAGTGTGTGTCTGCGTTGTGCCGTCAGACGTGAATGAGTGCGAGGACGAGCCGTGCAGTCACACCTGCTTCAACAACCACGGCTCCTTCATGTGCAACTGTGACGAGGGCTTCGAGCTGGCGGCGGACGGAACCTCCTGCATCGGTAAGCGGACACGCCGCCGTATTAGCCACCCCGGTCGGGACGCTCGGCCCACAAAAATCCTCTGAAGACGTTCCGTGCCGTGTTTGTCCGCAGACGTGGACGAGTGCAGCTTCTCGGAGTTTCTGTGCCAGCACCGATGCGTCAACGCGCCGGGGTCCTTCTCCTGCATCTGCCCGCCCGGTTACTACGTGTACGAGGACGGCAGGAGCTGCGAAGGTACCCGCTCTTCTCCCCGGGGACGCCGCCGCTTTGCTCTCCTTGTGACGTTCGAACTGACATCGGTTGTTGTCGTGTGCTTGCTTTTGAAGACGTCAATGAATGCGAGACCGGTAACAACACCTGTACGACAGAACGAGTCTGTTTCAATTTCCAGGGAGGCCACACGTGCCTGGCTCCGTTGCAGTGTGCGCCTCCTTACGTTGAAGTAGGAGACAAGTGAGTGCGTCTGCGTGTCCTGGTTTTGTCCGCAAAGCGGCCACCGCCTCTCTCTCACTGCGTCTCTGTCCTCCATGCAGCCAGTGCATGTGCACCACTGGCAACCCTGCGTGCAGGGACCAGCCCTTCACCATCCTCTACCGACACATGGACTTGTCGTCCGGACGCAGCGTGCCCGCCGACATCTTCCAGATGCAGGCAACCACGCGCTACCCGGGCGCCTTCTACATCTTCCAGATCAAGTCTGGCAACGAGGGACAAGAGTTTTATATGAGGGTAAGGACCACTGACACGCACCAAAGGGACTGCCGTCAACAAGATGCCATTACTTTTATTATTACACTTTCATTCACCCTGGAATCCTTACACACAGCACCAGTCATTGGTCACAGCACACAGCACCAGTCGTTGGTCAGTCCACAAGTCAAATCAGTACTCACAGCACTAGTGTTTGGGCGGTGTTTAAACCAAACAGTAGTCATTGGTCAGTCTGCATGTCAAATCATTAAACACTGCACCAGTCACTGGAGGTTCATTAAACAAAAGTCAGTCTTCATGTCTGTAATTAGTGTTCTGGATGGTCATGAAACACAACCGCAGTCATTGGTCAGTCCACAAGTCAGCTCAGTACTCACAGCACCAGTCATTGGGTTGTGATGAAACATAACAGCAGTCATTGGTCAGTCTGCATGTCAAATCATTAAACACTGCACCAGTCACTGGAGGTTCATTAAACAAAACTGCAGTTATTGGTCAGTCTACATGTCTGTAATTAGTGTTCTGGATGGTCATGAAACATAAACGCAGTCATTGGTCAGTACTCACAGCACCAGTCATTGGGTTGTCATGAAACATGACAGCAGTCATTGGTCAGTCTACATGTCAAGTCATTACACACGGCAGCAGTCGTTGGTCAGTCATTACACTAAATAGCAGTCATTGGTCAGGCCACAAGTCGTGTCAGTACTCAAAGCACTAGTCATTGGGTGGTCATTAAACTGCACAGCAGTCATTGGTCAGTCTACATGTCATATCATTTCACGCAGCACGAGTCATTAGATGGTCATAAAATATAACAGCAATCATTGGTCAGTCAGTGCCGTGGACAGTCACATAACAGCAGTCATTGGTCAGTCTACATGTCAGTCATTACACACATCAAGGGTCATTGGATGGTCATCCTACATGTCACGTTGTTGCACCCAGCAACAGTCATTGGTCAGTCTTTACAAAGGGGCAGTCATTGGCAGGTCTATATGTCAAATCCTTCTACACAGCACTGGTCAGTCGCTGGTTGGTCGACATGTCAATCATCATTTTATACTGCAGCAGTCCTTAGTCATTGCATATGGCTGCAGTTATTGATCGGTCCACTATAGTAGGTGTTACACACTTGTGTGCATTTTTCAATGAAAGTGAGCAGAGAAGATTCTAGTAGAAAAAGACGGCAACCGGTGATGAATACATGGGCAAGTAAAGCAAGTGTCTCCTAACTTGTGAGCGGCGGTGCATGCGTGACAAAGCAAGTAGAGCGCAGACGCCTTTACGCAGTGTCTGTCCTGCAGTACGGCCAGCCACCAGCAGATGGCGCCATATGTTTGTGTTCCACGAATACCAGCGTGGTGTACTTTGTTTACTGAAAGTGTGTCAGCGTGTGTGTGACGAGCCTGCCTTCCCTCCCTCCAGCAAACCAGCAACATGAGCGCCACGCTGGTCCTGTCGCGGCCCATCAAGGGTCCCAGAGAGGTGGTCCTGGACCTGGAGATGGTCACGGTCAACAACGTCATCAATTTCCGCGGGAGCTCCATCATTCGCCTGACCGTATACGTGTCGGAGCATCCCTTCTGACGCGTCCACGGCCTTCACGACCGTTTTTGACATCATTACATCTGAATGGAACGCACCCCGCCCTGCTTTAATGGACTCTGAGCTTTTAAGGCAGTAATATGGACGCTTTGGCGGGATGCGCGTGGTGTACAATTTCTGGCATGACCGTATGCCGTCGTATTCTCAGCACCGCCTCAGATGAGCTGTGAGCGCGACTTTTATTGTATCGCCATCAGTCACAATAAACGTCTGTATGAGCAGCAGGCGCTGAAGCCGCTGGAGCTCCTTTTTCTTTGCTTTGCTTTTTACGTCAGTGGCCGTGATGGAGGAGCTGGTGACATCAGCCAAGTGCAGAAGCAACTCAAACCCAGCATCAGTCCAGGAACTACACATGCCCTGTTGACCTTTTAAAACGCCTTATTGCCGATAGTCTACGTGTCAATCATTTCACACAATAGCGAGCATTGGTCGGTCTACATGTCAATTGTACACAGCAGCAGTCATTGGTCAGTCCACGTCACATCACAGTACACACAACAGCAGCCATTTGTCAGACTCCATGTCAATTAAACACAGCAAGTCAGTGGTCAGTCTGCCTGTCAATTGTCAATCACTGCCGTCATTAGACATAACAGCAGGCATTGGTCAGTTTACATGCCAGCCGAACAGCAGCAGTCACTGAGCAGTCGACCTGTCCATCATTACACATGACAGTAGTCAATGGTCAGTCTACATGTCACTCATTACGCGCAGCAGCAGTCATTGTTCAGTCTGCATGTCAGTTATACACAGCAAGTCATTGTTCAATCTACATGTCAGTCATTACACACAGCAGTAGTCATTGGGCAGTCTACATGCCAATCATTACACATGACAGCAGTCTCCAGTCAGTCTCCCTGTCATTCACTACACATGGCAACAGTCACTGGTCAGTCTATAGGTCTATTTGACAGTCATTGGTCAGTTTACATGCCAGTCGTAAAACAGCAGCAGTAATTGGGCAGTATACCTGTCCATCATAACACATGACATCAGTCATTGGTCAGTCTGCACACCAGTCACTACACGCAACAGCAGTCGTTGATCAGTCTACATCTCAGCCAGAATACAAAGAAGCAGTCATTGGTCAGTCTACACACCAGTCATTACACGCAACATCAGTCATTGGTCAGTCTACATGTCAGCTATAACACAAAGAAGTAGTCATTGGTTAGTCTACATGTCAGTCATTGACACAATCATTTGACTTAGTCATTGGTCAGTCTACATGTCAGCATAACACAAAGAAGCAGTCATTGGTCAGTCTACATGTCAGTCATTACAACAGCAGTCATTGATTAGTCTACATGTCAGCATAACACAAAGAAGTAGTCATTGGTCAGTCTACATGTCAGTCATTACAACAGCAGTCATTGGTCAGTCTACATGTCAGCATAACACAAAGAAGCAGTCATTGGTCAGTCTACATGTCAGTCATTACAACAGCAGTCATTGATTAGTCTACATGTCAGCATAACACAAAGAAGTAGTCATTGGTCAGTCTACATGTCAGTCATTACAACAGCAGTCATTGGTCAGTCTACATGTCAGCATAACACAAAGAAGCAGTCATTGGTCAGTCTACATGTCAGCATAACACAAAGAAGCAGTCATTGGTCAGTCTACATGCCAGTCATTGACACAATCATTTGACTTAGTCATTGTTCAGTCTACATGTCCATATGAACTATATCCTGAATCATAATCATAACGCCACAGAAGACAAAAGTCATTGCATGAAAGCATGTGTCAGCACTTTTTAGGTGACTTCTATTTTTAGTGCATGAAGAATGTCAAATAGGTCGTTCTGGGTCATGTTCCATTAGCGTGGTATGCGATTACTATCATCTTCGCATACTTCAACGTTTCCCGTAAGGACCATCAGCGTGTTTGTTTGTTTGGGGGGGGGGAGGAGGAGGGCAAAGGGGGAGGAGCTTACGTGTGAGCTTTGTGAGGTTTGCGTGCGCTGCGGACTTGGCTGCCTTGGAAGGAAGGAAAGAAGAAAGAACATCTTTCTCCAATCAGCGCACATCATGGGTGACTTTTGATTCATTTCTTCTATGTTCCTCTTCAGAAAAGCGACTTTGACTCTCCCTGGCTTCTGCTTTCTTTCACTTTTGCTTCCGCTCAGCCTTTAAGATAGACTGTAAGGGCATCTAGTGTTTACGTACAGTGTGTATTTTTCCTGCTTTCGTTAGTCCAAACTCTTCCTCCAGCGAGGGCCGCATAGTGAGAAATGAAAGGATGATAGTTTGGGAGGTAGACACGCTAAGAAGTGATATCAAGTGCAAGAACAACAGTACACCTCAGCTGTGTTATATAGGTGGAAAAAAAACAATATCAACTTCATTCTTTGCTCTTTTTTTCCCCCATTTTTGCTAATCCTTTATTTAAATTTTCCAAATATTTCACCTTTCTTCTCAAATAATCCTCACTCATTATTTCATTTGTATATGTAGCTTTTTCCCCAAAAATATTTTATGAACTTTATTTTGTTTTGTTCCTTCTTCATAATGGAAGAATATACAGTATATATATATATATATATATATATATGTATATACACACGAGTTTATTCTCATAAAATTGCAAATTTTTATCTTAATATTGACTTTATTGTGAGAGAAACTACTTCAAATTCTTGTAAAATGTTTTATTTGAGCAGTTTTTCTTTTTTTTTTCACTTTCTTTTTTTTCTTGTCAATTTTCTTCTGGTAATTATGACTTATTTGCCAAAATATTTTGACTTTATTCTCGTAACATTACAGCTGTTTTTTTTTTTTCGTTTCTCCAGGTTTTGTTGGGGTTTTTTTCCCAAATATTTCAACTTGATTTTATTCTTGTAATATTGCCGCTTTTTCCGCAGCCTAATGTTTCAAAAATAACAACTCTCTCTTGTTTTTTGTTTCTCATAATATTATTACTTGAAAAATGTTTTTTCCTTTAATGTTTTAAGTCTATGCTACTAAAATTGTTATTTTTCCCCATAATATACAAGTTTGTTCTCGTAAAATTGCAACTTTTTCCCGTTATGACACAACCTTTTTCTTTTAATATTTTCACTTAACATTGTAAGTTTTTCCATAACATAGTTTAAAAAATGCATATACAGTATATTTTGTTTTGTTTGTTTGTCATAATATTACGGCTTTAAAAAAAACAAAACAATTATCTTAATATTTTGTCTTTATTCTCGTAAAATTGCAGCTGGGTTTTTTTCCCCATTTCGGCAGGAGTTATTTAAATTTTCAAATATTTCAACTTGATTTTTTTCTTGTAACCTTGTGACTTTTTCCGCAACTTGTTTTGTTTCTCATAATATTATGACTTTAGAAAATATTGTAATTTTTGTTTAATATTTTATCTCTATGCTACTAAAATGATCTTTTTCCTCATAATATACTTTATTTTTTGTCAAATTACAGCTGTTTTTTTTTTTTCCAACTATGTCAGGTTTCCTCAGGTAAATTTATTTTGTCATAATTTTGACTTTATTCTGGTAATATAACTTTTTCTGCAACCATACTTTGCTAACGTTACAACTTTATTTGTTCTTTTGTTTTTCATAATAGTGCGACTCTCAAAAAACTTTTTTTTCTTAATATTTTAACTTTATGCTCAAATGATTGCTATTTGTCCTCAATATTACAACTTTTTTTTTTCCATAATATTAACATTTTTGTCTTGTAAAAGTGCAACTTTTTTTTCTTGTTAGAGTTAGAACATTTTTCTCTGAATAATTTGACTTTATTCCCGTAAAATTACAGCAATTTTTTTTCATTTCTGCAGGGGTTTTTTTTCAAAATATTTCAACTTTCTTCTTAAATCATCTTGGTAAATTTTCTTCTCGTGATATAACTTTTCCCCATCCTAATTAAATTATTATTTGGTTTTGTTTGTTTTTTCATAATACAACTTAAAATATATATATATATATATATATATATATATATATATATATATATATTTCAACTCTATACTACTGAAATGACGTTAGTTTTCCTCTTAACATTACAAAAATTTGCTCATAAAAGGGTGACTTTTTTCTCGTTCGAACATGACTTTTTTTTTCTTCCTGTTTTGACTTTATTCTCATAAAATCACGGCTGTTTTTTTCCATTTCTGCTATTTTTTTTTACCCCCAACTATTTAAAATCTCTTCTTGTCATTTTTTTTCTTGTAATTATGACTTTATTCCTATAATATTTAGACTTTGTATGAAAATATGTATGTACTGTTTACAAAAAGGTGCCGCAAGGCATGCTGGGAGCCGACTGGAGTGCTTCTGGCTTCCCAGAATGCTTTGTGGCACTTTCTAAGTGACTTAACAAAAAGCTGCTTCTTTAAGCAAGCTAAAGAGCTGCGTCATAATAGTTTAAATCTATGCTACTAAAATCACATCCTTTTTGCTCATAATATATTTTATTATTGTAAAATTACAACAGTTTTTCCCATTTCTGCTGGGGTTTTTTTATTTTTTTATTTTCTAGCTATTTCAAATTTCTTCTTGTCATAATTCTGACTTTATTCCCATAATATTATGACTTTATTCTGGTAATATTCAAACTTTTTCTGCAACCTTACTTTCCTAACAGTACAACTTTATTTGTTATTTTGTTTGTTTTTCATAATAGTGCAACTATGAATTAAAAAAAAAGTATTTTTCTTAATGTTTTAACTATTTTTCCTCGGAATGCTACCACATCATTCTCGTAAAATTGCGACTTTTTCTAATTAGATCACAACTTTTTTTGTGTGCTTTATATTGACTTTAGTTTTGTTTATGAAATATTTCAGAATTAGAAGGTGACGGCCCTGATTCAGTCAGGGCAAAATCAACAAGTCATTGAATAAATGAGTATTGAATAGAAAACCATTATTGAAATGGTGCCATTTAAAGACTGAAAGACTAGATAGGACAGCCCCAGTAGTTGTGATGGCTTCCATGCCCAGCGTGTGTGCAGTAAGTATGCTTTATGCGGTACATGAGTTATATATGCGTACGGTGTGTGTGTTTGTGTCAGCCATGGAGTGCATCAAAAACTGCTGCCAGACCCTCGTGAAGACGCGAGGGAAGGATGATGAGGCCACTCCTCCAGGTAACCAAAACACCACGTCATCACGCCGCCAAGACGCTGCAGTTGTGTGATCTCCTTTTTCCTCGAAGGCATCGCCGTCAAACTCGGGGTCCCGGAAGACTACCTCCTGTCCAAGCTGCCCCCTGACGGCAAGGAGGTGCCCTTTGTCCTGCCCACGCTTAAAGCCTCCTACGTGCAGCCAGGAGTTTCCTCCCACCTCCGGCATGGGATGCCAGGTATGCGCGGCTCCTGGAGACGGCTTTATTCTGTCGCGGGCGTGTTTGTCACACGAGATTGCCGACGGGCTTGACAGGTGCAAATTAGCGCAGCCTCGTTTGCGGTTTCGTCGCTGTCACACGCCCACGACACCGCCTTTAATGAGCTCCAATTAGCTGCAGATTGTTGATGAGGTGAGTGTTTGCCGAGAACATTACGGGTCACTTTTTCCAATTGCTTACATGTTCTTACAGATTTCTAAGGGAACGCAATATACAGTACACTGCATGTACGATTTACAAAAATGCCCCCCAAGGCATGCTGGGGGCCGGCTGAGACCTCTGGTCTAAGGATATTTGCGTAAAAGTGCGACTTTTTTCTCATTAGAACGTGACTTTTTTTGTCTTAATATTTTGACTTTATCCTCAGAAAATTACAGCATTTTTTTTTTTGTTACATTTTACAAATCTTTCCACTTTCTTCTTAAATAATCATTGGAAATTTCCTCATTACAAAAAAATTACAATTTTCTTTGGTTTGGTTGGTTTTTTGTAATATGATTTTTTTAAAAATATATGTATTTTTTAAATATTTCAACTCTACACTACTGAAATAACGTTTTTTCCTCCTAATATTACACATTTTTCTTGTAAAAATGTGACTTTTTTTCTTTTCATATTTTGCCTTGATTCTTGTAAAATTTACAGCTTTTTTTTTTTTTTTTTTTTTTTTACATTTTCCAAATATTTCACCTTTCTTCTTAAATAATTTTCGAAAATGCTCATCTTGCAAGAAATTAAAATTTTATTTGGTTTGGTTTGTTTTTCATAATATTACAATTAAAAAAATAAAATAATATATATTTCTACAATATTTCAACTCTACTACTGAAATGACGTTTTTTCCTCCGAATGTGACAATTTTTTCTTGTAAAAGTGTGACTTTTTTTCTGAATATATAATATCATAATTTCTGCAAAAAGGTGCGGCAAGACATGCCGGGAGCCGACATTACTCCCAACGCTGGAGTGCTTCCGGCTTCCCAGCATGCTCTGTGGCATTTTCTAAGTGACTTAACAAACAGCCGCTTCCTTTAAGCAAGCTAAAGTGCCGCGGGTTTGAGATACCTGGTCTAAGGACATGATTTCATTCTTTTGATTTCAGTCTCGCAAAGTTTTCCATTTCTGCCTTTTCCCCCAACTATTTCCAAGTTCTTCTTTCTTCTCATAATTATGACTTCATTCCTATAACTTTACATAAAAATATAAATTACAAAAAGGTGCCGCACGGCATGTTGGGAGCCGGCAGAGTGCTTCTGGCTTTCCAGCATGCTTTGCGGTACGTTTTAAAGTTGGGTGTTTAGAGGTAACAAAGAAGCTGAAGTGCCCCCAGTTTGAGACCCCTGGTCTGAATTTGAATTACACATTTATGAGTGTCTGCAAAAGCATTTCATAAATGACATGTATTATTAATTAAAATGTCTTTTAAAAAGAAGAGAAACAATAAAAATGCTCTATCGTGGTCCACTGTTCGCTGAATTTTTGCAGCCAGGCTGAGCCTGGGCCTTTAAGAAGCATTGCATTGTGGGAAGTTGAGCCTGTCTGCACCGCCCATTGTTTTCTGCGTCCTGATTGGCTGTAGATCATTGTCATTCAATCTCCTTCCTGCTGCCCTGCGTGTCTGCTGTGTCATCGCTAGCTAGCTAGCTAGCTTGGTAGCTTGCTTTGAATTTGGTGTTAAAACAAGAGAGAAATGTGATAACGTGTTCACGCCTGTCTGAGAAAAGTGTACAAAGTGTATGGTGAGGGCTTTTACAGCCTTAAAACATGTATAATTGTTGTAAGGGAACACTAAAGGGCCAAACACTCATAAAAACAAACGTAGTTAGATGACTTCCTCAAGCCAAACAATTTGTATTAAATAGAGAAAACTGCAATTTAAAAAATGGAATTACAGCAACATTTACAGCATCATCACAAAGTCTACTTTTTTTTTAATTCAGTGAAAAATGTTTTTCATTTGCAGGAATGTTCAGTGGGTTGCCCTTTATATTCAAATGGGGATCCATTGTTTTCTCATTGGACGTGACGTCCGGTGAGAGTGCTTTTCTGTGTTCGGGTGCTCTCAGGCCGTCCTTTTATTAAAATCAGCTCAGTGAGGCCTGATGGCGTGAGACCAGGATGTCCTGTTTGGACAAGAATGGACCTTTTTTTTTAACCTTCTAGCTTCTCTGTGTTTTGTGTCCAAGGTCCTGTCCGCTGCACGTACGCTCAGAGGAAGGCCGAGCTGCTGGACGCCGCCACTCCATTGGCCTACAGCTCAGAGTCCAACCTGCTGGTGGGTCACCGGCCTGGGGGGGACGCCAGGAGGAGGAGGACACGCTCCCCAGGTAGTGCAGCAGTAATAAATACTGCAAAGGTAGGAGGGCGCTAATCACTTAGCATGACTAAGGAATGATGCTGGGTGCTTTCCAGGGTTATGAATAACGCCTGTAGTCCAATCCGATCCAAGGCTATTTTTAGGACACTCGCAGCAATGCAGAGACCAACGGCTCTTCGTCGTCCTGGTCTGTAATGTCACCTGTTGCTAGGCGGATTGTATCTTTTAATAAACGCATTGAATTCTACCCATTTTTCAAAATTCAACCCCTTCAGCAGCGGCCATTTGAGATGATTTTGACTGATCTTTCGAGGCACACAGAATATTGTGTTCCATGGCTTTATAAACATGGAAGCTACCGAAAGAAAGATTAAAAAGCTTGTTTCTACCGTTTCCTGTTCTTTAGTAATCAGCAGTCGAACATACGATACGTAAGTTTCAGGAAAATATCAGTTTCCAACATAAAAAAGATACATTTCAAGCATAACTTTCACTTTGACGCTATTTTTTTGCTTTTGCGACAGCTCAGATATCTAAACAACTATACCACAAAAAAGGCTTGTTTTACATAAAAGAAGTTATTTATTTACAAGTCTAACACCATGAACTATTTACAATTTTCACATTTGGAACTAAACTGTGTGTGTGTGTGTGTGTGTGTGCACGCGTTAAAAAGACCACTCACATTCATACCTATGGACAATGTAGAGTCTCCAATGAAGCTAACATGCATGTTTTTGGAATGTGGGAGGAAACCGGAGTACCCAGAACCCCCCCCCCCCCACACACACACACACGGGGAGAACATGCAAACTCCACACAGAAATGCCCAAGGGAGAATCCAACCCATGTCTTCCCATCTCCAGGCTGTTCCTGTGTTGCCAACATGCTAACCACTAGACCACCGTGCACTTTTTCTCAACTTTTGTTTTGTAATATTTCGACTTTATTCTTGTAAAACTACAGCTGTTTCTTTCCATTTTTGCTGGGGTTTTTTCAACTACAGTATTTCACTTTCTTCTTGTTCATTTTCCTCTCATAATTCTGACTTTATTCCCAAATTTTTTTATTCTTGTAACATTCTAGCTTTTTCCGTAATGTAATTGTCCAAATATTACAACTTTGGTGCTTTGCTTGTTTCTCATATTATTACAACTTAAAAAAGCCATCTTTTTTTCTTGAATATATATTCTATGCTACTAAAAAATGACATTATTTTTCCTCATAATGATACGAAAATACGTTATTCTCTTCAAATTACGACTTTTTCTTTCTTGTTAGAATCCAACTCTTTTTTTTCTGAATATTTGGGCGTAGTTCATGTAAAATAACAATTACATTTCTGCTGTTTTTGTTCCAACTACTTTGACTTTCTTCTTGTACATTTTCTTCTCGTCATTATGACTTTATTCCCTTCATATCTTCACTTTGTTCTCATACCACTGACTTTTTCCACAACCTAATTTTCCAACAATTCCTACGTTATTTGTTGTTTTGTTTTTTTCTCATAATATTTATTTATTTATTTATTTTTACAAAAGTGTTTTTTCTTTAATATTTCAACTCTCTGCTACTAAAATGTTATTTTTCCTCCTGATACGACGTTATTCTTGTAAAATTGCAGCTTTTTTCCCATTTCTGCTGCTGTTGTTTTTTAAATTTTCCAGCTATTTCAACATTCTTTTCGTACATTTTCTTCTTGTAATTATGACTTTATTCCCATCATACGTTCACTTTCTCGGAGCATTAGAACTTTTTCTGTAACCTCATTTCCCACACATTACAGCTTTTTTTGTTGTTTTGTTTGTTGCTCATACTGTTACAACTTAAAAAAAACACACATTTATTCTTTAATATGTCAACTTTGTTACCTCTTAATATTACGACATTATTCTCGTAAAATTAAACATTTCTTGTAATATTTTGACTTGATTAATTTACAAATTATTGCTGATTTTCCCTTATTTTTCCCCTGTTAATTTTTTTTTTTCAGCTTTCTTGTTGAATTCTATTTGTAGAATAAAAAAGCAGCCTCAGGCCGCAAATGGCCCCCACCCCGCGCGTTGGGGAGTGCCGGCCTAAGCTCAAACAATACACATGAATGTTCCGTGGTGGCAGCATGAGGCAGAGAGATGCACTGCCTCACGCTGCTGATGCGCCAAACTCCTGATGAGCAGAGAGGGTGGCTGGACTTGGGGAGCACACAGGACTCACCTCTCATGGTGACATCAGCTGATGTGTGCAGGGTTCTGAACAAAACAAACCCACGAAAAGCAACCGGCCCAGACAACATCTCAGGACGTGCACTTCGGGTTTGCTCATCAGAGCTAGCTGATGTGCTTGCTGACATATTTAACCTGTCGCTTGCACAAGCATCTGTACCGACCTGCTTTAAGTCCACCACCATAGTGCCCGTACCCAAGAAGAGCAACGTGACCTGCTTGAATGACTATCGCCCTATAGCACTCACTCCTATTGTTATGAAGTGCTTTGAAAGAATAGTCATGACCCACATCAAAAAGAGCATCCCGGCAACTGTGGACCCTCTACAGTTTGCATATCGCCAGAACCGGTCCACGGATGATGCAGTCAACACTGCCATCCACACAGCCCTTTCTCACCTACAGGGCCAGGACACATATGTCAGAATGCTATTTATAGACTATAGCTTAGCTTTTAATACAGTCTGCCCCCACAAACTCACAAATAAGCTCCTCACACTTGGCCACTGGGACCCCACAGGGGTGTGTGCTGAGTCCACTCCTCTACACGCTCTTCACCTACGATTGCGTGGCCTCCCAGAACAACACCAGCATCATTCAATTTGCGGATGACACTACAGTCATCGGCCTGATCACTGGTGGTGTTGAAACATCATACAGAAGAGAGGTGGCGGACCTCATAGCTTGGTGTCGTGATAACAATCTCCTTCTCAATACAGATAAGACTAAAGAGATGATCATCGACCCAAGAACAAGGGAAAAGGAGCCGCATAGACCCCTGTTTATTGATGAGACTGAGGTGGAGAGGGTGAAAACCTTCAAGTTCCTTGGCACACACATCAGCGAGGACCTCACCTGGTCTCACAACACCCAACAAATTCTGAAGAAGTCCCAAAGGAGACTGTACTTCCTGAGAAGACTGAGGAAATTTGGCATGTCCACCACAATCCTGAGTTGCTTCTACAGATGCACTATGGAAAGTGTCCTTACCGCCTCCATCACTGTTTGGTACGGTAACTGTACAACACGTGATAGGAAGGCACTCCAGCGGGTGATCAAGACCTCACAGAACATTGTTGGGGCAGCCCTCCCCTCACTGCAAGACATTTATAAATCTAGAGTCCTACGAAGAACACACAACCTCATCAAGGACAGCACACATCCACAACACTCATTATTCACACTCCTACCGTCAGGCAGACGCTACAGGAGTTTGAAGTCCAGGACCACAAGGCTGGCAAACAGCTTTTACCCACAGGCCATCAGGCTTCTCAACGAAGCACTCACACACGCCGCACGCAACACACGCACACACTCATAGCACTTTTATGTATTTATTTATTTATTTGTATCATTTATCTGTATTAATGTCTCTTCTGTTGTTGTTGCTTAATTTATTGGTATTTATGTTTCTTATGTTCTTATTCTTTCTTGTGTTTTCTTTCTTTTCTTGGGAGAATGAACAGAATAAGATTTTCATTAGATAGCAGAATAACCTGTTTTGCTGTGCATATGACAATAAAACTCTTGAATCTTAATGAAGGACACGGACGGCAGGGTCTGAATGTTTTGCTGATTTGTTGTCTTCCTCTCCTCCCACCCCCGCTGGCAGACGATCCTCGATGCCTGAGCACGTCCATGTTTGAGCTGAGCAGCCCCGACTGTCGTCACCTGCAGGTCGGAGTCTTTCCTTACTGCTTCAACGCATTAGCAAGCATGGGGTAATAACTTGCCTGGGCACCGTTTTCTCGTCCCCTGCAGGGCTTTGAGTCCGTATCCAGCGTGGCCAGCACGCCCTCCTCCATCATGGACTCCTACCAGGGCAGCGCAGGTACCAGCACACTGTCTCCTGCGTTCCTTTTTCCTGCTCCGGTCACGCGTTGTCACTAGGCAGACTTCATATCCTGTTTTCTTAGCAAAGAAAGGACAGGGAGAGTCGGCAGGAAACATTCAGTTTTTTCTGAGCTCAAGCTGTTGTTGTGGCGTATTAGCTCCGCCCCTTTCTCACCGCATCACATGTCTACCAATCAGCATCCTGCATTCTTTGGCTGCCTCCTGAATTGTCGTTATTTGTTTGTGGACTACCTGACGTTGTAGCGCCGGTATGCGCTTCCTAACTTCCTAACTTCCTAACTTCCTGTTAGTGCGCCCATGAGCATGCCTGCGTGGATCCCAAATGTTGTGGCATTCCCCCAAAGCGTCTTTCCATGCCGTTGCTGTTATGTTGCAGAGTGTGTCCCTCATCTGGGAAGACTTTGTTTGCGACTGAGCTACCAGCAGGAGGTGGAACAGGTGTGGATCACCCTGGTGCAGGTAAGCTTACACGCTAGATGGCCACCGTCTGGGGGTGAGACAATGCACTCCATTGTCCCACCCCCAGACACTCTCAATGGACCCTCTTTGTGCGCACAGGAAGTGCTGATCAAAGCTCATTGTTGGGGTGGACGAGACGGAAAGTCCATTAAGACACAGATTTTGGGGGTGGAGCCCATGTTTTGATTGAAACTGTGACTTCTATTCAAAAAACTATTTTCCCAGACACTTGTTGCAAGGCAGAATCTGTACTTGTGGCCCGTAAACGGTTGTTAGAATTCATAGCAAAGCACCTAAAAACTGAACTCTAATTGTAGCTAGCTAGCAGCCGCTACACAGTTTCCCCTGTTTACCATTCTTGCTGCTTGTTGCTAGGCAGAACTCACATTCCTCACCCATAAAAGATGTATGTAATTCATTCCAAAAAAATTAAAACTTGAACAAAAATTGTAGCTATCTAGCAGCCGCGACAGAATTTCTCCTGTTTACCATCCTGGCTGCTTGTTGCTAGGCAGTATTCGTACTTGTGGCCCATTGATATCATTCATAGCAAAACACCCAAAAACTGAACTCAAATTCTAGCTAGCTCATATTTACCATCCTGGCTACTTGTTTCTAGGCAGAATTTGTACTTCTTGCACATTCATTAAAAAAAAAAAAAAAAAAAAAAGGAATTAAATTTTAGCTAGCTAGCTGTCACAACACAATTTATCCTATTTACCATCCTGGCTGCTTGTCGCTAGGCAGAAATCGTGCTTACATCGTGCCCATAAAAATATATATGTAATTCATAGCAAAATATCTAAAAACTGAACTAAAACTGTAGCTAGCTCATATTTACGATCCTGGCTCCTTGTTGCTAGGCAGAATTTGTACTTCTTATCCATAAAAATGTATGTATTTCAATCTAAAAAAAAACAAAAAAATTAATTAAATTGTCGATAGCTAGCAGGTGCACACGATTTTTCCTATTTACTATCTTGGCTGCTTGTTGCTAGGCAGAATTTGTGCTTGTGCCACATAAAAAGTTGAAATAATTAATTGCGAAACATGAAAGCTCAACTATAGTATTTTGCCAGACACTTGCTGCTAGGCTGAATTTGTACAATTGTGGCTAGCGAGCAGCCGCTCCACAATTTCTCCTATTGACTAGCATGGCTGCTTGTTGCTAGGCAGAATTCACACTCATCAACCATAAAAAATGAATGTAATGTATTCCAAAAAACTACTAACTTTCTTCTATTCGTACAAGGCTTTTTTTTTAGGTGCATTAAACGTCATTTTTCATAAGAGGACAAAATGGACTAGGTCGTTTTCGATCACAGCACCCTGTGGTGGATGTAGGTAGATACTCAAATCAACTCAACCTTCTATTTGTGTCACTTACGCTTTTTTTGCATCAGTGTTCAGAAGTCAAGCTTCCCGAGGACAGCGCGCCGAGGCCAAAGATCCGAATCCATGGAACCATCAGCATTCCCAAAGCGGTGCACTTCAAGAGCTCCATCAAGGAATACTGGCAGGTACACACGGCCGCGGCATAGCATGGCTAATGGAAGTGGCTGAAATGCTAACCTGCGAACAGGAAGGAAGGACTTAAAATTATTCCTGGTAGTCCCGTACTAATTCGTCACTTTCCTTCATTTATTGCGCCTTTTCCTGTAGTGACTCCCTTCAGGCTTCTGATTGGCTAGGATGGCCTTGCGGTTGTTTTTGAAGTGTGAGCTCCGAGATGTAGAGAATAGAATATCTTGGACTTGATCCACACTTGCTGAGATGCGAGTACATTTACTGTGAAACTTTGCAGAGAGGTTGAGTACAAGCTCAGGAAAGACTTTTTGTATTTTTGTGAACCTTGCAAATTCGGGCAATTTGTCAAGATTTTTTTAAAATTTAAATAGAAATACAGCAGTACCCTGCATAACATAAACCTCCTTTTACATAAATTCCACTGAACATAAAGAATTTATGTAAAGTTTTTGCTTCGTATTACAGAAGAAATTCCATATAACACATATAAAGCGTCAAGTCAGTGCAAGTTCAGACTAACACTTGGTGACGCCTTCTGACGCATCACGATCTCATTGGCCGATTATCGGGGCACCGCCTCCGCTCTTATCTCATTGGCTGACTTATACAGCACGTTTGTGTGATTGACAGGCTTGTCCCTTCAAACTCCTTCCTCTTTGTCGTCGCCCTTAAACTAACTTAAACAATTAAGTTAAGTTACAAATTAAAGGCCTCAGCCATCTTCTATGCTGTGGGCTGCTGGAGAGGGGGCAGCACGGACAGGGACAGGAGCAGGATCAATAGGCTGATCAGGAGAGCTAGCTCTGTCCTGGACGGTCCTCTGGACTCCGTGGAGGAAGTGGGGGAGAGAAGGATGTTGGCTAAGCTGACATCCATCATGGACAACACCTCTCACCTGCTACATGACACTGTTGGTTCCCTTAGCAGCTCCTTCAGCAGCAGACTGTTACACCCACGGTGTAAGAAGGAGAGGTTCCGCAGGTCCTTCATACCGACCTCTGTCAGGCTCTACAACACCTGCACCACCTGAACCATGTTGTAGACAC
The DNA here is from genome assembly GCF_027744805.1 of Dunckerocampus dactyliophorus. Taxonomy (NCBI): domain Eukaryota; kingdom Metazoa; phylum Chordata; class Actinopteri; order Syngnathiformes; family Syngnathidae; genus Dunckerocampus; species Dunckerocampus dactyliophorus. The sequence continues at coordinate 1,569,247 of NC_072831.1, forward strand.
TATGCTTTCTTTACACTGTTCTCTTTACTTGTCTTGCTGCTGTAACAAGTAAATTTCCCCGCTGTGGGATAAATAAAGTACATACATACATACATACATACATACATACAAAATTTTGCACACAGCATTATCGTGTAGTGCGTGTGCGTTTGTCTGTGAGACCAGCTGACTCTTAGACTCTTTAAGGCTAGTCCTCCTCCTCCTTCCTGCCTCCACTTGCGCTCCTGATCAAGACATCTCGTGAACGGTAGGATTGTTTTTCAGTTTTATTCATTTACAGTAATCTTATTTATTACCTTATTTTATATTGGAATGTTACTCTACTATGTTTATGCTAACGTTTTCTTATATTTTCCCACCATATTTGGTGGACTTTGAATATTTTGAAGTGTTAAAGGTGTGAGTTTGGGAAGATCTTGGTACAGATTAGGCTATTTACATGTATTTTACACTTCGTATAACATAAAATCCCTATAACATAAAGGTTCTTGGAACGGATTATTTATGTTGTAGGGGTATCTACTGTATCAGTTTAAAAAAAAGCTTATAAATGCCATTCTATGATTATTACATACTTTCAGACTTGTATATCAATTTTTTTGTGCCTTTTCCAGATATGCATCCTTATTGCTTCCCAAATGTATTTTGCACCACACACACACACACACACACACACACACACATATACATATACAGTACATATATAAAAACACACATATACATACAGTACATATCTAAACACACACATATACATATACAGTACATATATAAACACACATACACACACACACACATATATACAGTTCCTTCTCAAAAAATTAGCATATTGTGATAAAGTTAATTATTTTCTGTAATGTACTGATAAACATTAGACTTTCATATATTTTACATTCATTACACACAACTGAAGTAGTTCAGGCCTTTTATTGTTTTAATATTGATAATTTTGGCAAAAAAGTAAAGAAAAACCAAAAATCCCTATCTCAAAAAATTAGCATATCATGAAAAGGTACTCTAAACGAGCTATTAACCTAATCATCTGAATCAACGAATGAACTCTAAACACCTGCAAAAGATTCCTGAGGCTTTTAAAATCTCCCAGCCTGGTTCATTACTCAAAACCGCAATCATGGGTAAGACTGCCGACCTGACTGCTGTCCAGAAGGCCATCATTGACACCACCAAGCAAGAGGGTAAGACACAGAAAGAAATTTCTGAGCAAATAGGCTGTTCCCAGAGTGCTGTATCAAGGCACCTCAGTGGGAAGTCTGTGGGAAGGAAAAAGTGTGGCAGAAAACGCTGCACAACCAGTAGAGGTGACCGGACCCTGAGGAATATTGTGGAGAAGGGCTGATTCCAGACCTTGGGGGACCTGCGGAAGCAGTGGACTGAGTCTGGAGTAGAAACATCCAGAGCCACCGTGCACAGGCGTGTGCTGGAAATGGGCTACAGGTGCCGCATTCCCCAGGTCAAGCCACTTTTGGACTAGAAACAGCGACAGAAGCGCCTGACCTGGGCTACAGAGAAGCAGCAGTGGACTGTTGCTCAGTGGTCCAAAGTACTTTTTTCGAATGAAAGCAAATTTTGCATGTCATTCGGAAATCAAGGTGCCTGAGTCTGGAGGAAGACTGGGGAGAAGAAAAAGCCAAAATGCCTGAAGTCCAGTGTCAAGTACCCACAGTCAGTGATGGTCTGGGGTGCCATGTCAGCTGCTGGTGTTGGTCCACTATGTTTTATCAAGGGCAGGGTCAATGCAGCTAGCTATCAGATTTTGGAGCATTTCATGCTTCCATCTGCTGAAAAGTTTTATGGAAATGAAGATTTCATTTTTCAGCACGACCTGGCACCTGCTCACAGTGCCAGAACCACTGGTGAATGTTTTACTGACCATGGTATTCATGGTATTACTGTGCTCTTTTGGCCTGCCAGCTCTCCTGACCTGAACCCCATAGAGAATCTGTGGGATATTGTGAAGAGGAAGTTGAGTCACCAGACCCAACACTGTGGATGAGCTTAAGGCCGCTATCGAAGCATCCTGGGCCTCCATAACACCTCCGCAGTGCCACAGGCTGATTGCCTCCATGCCACGCCGCACTGAAGCAGTCATTTCTGCAAAAGGATTCCCGACCAAGTATTGAGTACATAACTGAACATAATTATTTGAAGGTTGACTTTTTTTTGTATTAAAAACACTTTTCTTTCTGGTCGGATGAAATATGCAAATTTTTTGAGATAGGGATTTTTGGTTTTTCTTTACTTTTTTTGCCAAAATCAATATTAAAACAATAAAAGGCCTGAACTACTTCAGTTGTGTGTAATGAATGTAAAATATCTGAAAGTCTAATGTTTATCAGTACATTACAGAAAATAATGAACTTTATCACAATATGCTACTTTTTTTAGAAGGACCTGTACATATACAGTACATATACAGTACATATATAAACACACTCCTCAAGGCTCTGGATGTTGAGGGACTGTCTTGGCTGACACGTCTCTTCAACATTGCGTGGAAGTCGGGAACAGTACCTCTGGATTGGCAGACTGGGGTGGTGGTCCCCCTTTTCAAGAAGGGTGACCGGAGGGTGTGTTCCAACTATAGGGGGGGCACACTCCTCAGCCTCCCTGGGAAAGTCTATTCCAGGGTGCTGGAGAGAAGGGTACGACCGTTAATCGAACCTCGGCTACAGGAGGTGCAATGTGGTTTTCGTCCTGGTCGCGGAACACTGGACCAGCTCTACACCCTTGCAAGGGTCCTGGAGGGTACTTGGGAGCTTGCCCAACCGGTCTACATGTGCTTTGTGGACTTGGAAAAGGCATTCACCGTGTCTTGTGGGGGGTGCTCCGGGAGTATGGGATTGGCAGCGTGCTACTACGTGCCATTCAGTCCTTGTACAACCAGAGCAGGATCCTGGTTCGCATTGCCAGTAGTAAGTCAAGCCTGTTTCCGGTGAACGTTGGCCTCCTCCAAGGCTGCCCTTTGTCACCGATTCTGTTCATAATTTTCATGGACAGAATTTCTAGGCGCAGCCAAGGTGTCGAGGGAGTCCAGTTCGGGGGCACTAGGATCTCATCTCTGCTATTTGCAGACGATGTGGTCCTGATGGCCTCATCGGGCTGTGACCTGCAGCGTTTACTGGGGCGGTTTGCATCTGAGTGTGAAGCTTCTGGGATGAGACTCAGCACCTCCAAATCCGAGGCCATGGTTCTCAGTGGGAAAAGGGTGGATTGCTCCCTCCGGGTTGGGAATGAGGTCCTGCCCCAGGTGGAGGAGTTCAAGTATCTCGGGGTCTTGTTCACGAGTGAGGGAAGGTTGGAGCGTGAGGTCGATAGGCGGATCGGTGCGGCGTCTGCAGTAATGCGGTCGCTGTACCGGACCATCGTGGTGAGAAGAGAGCTGAGCCGGAAGGCAAAGCTCTCAATTTACCGTTCGATCTATGTTCCCACCCTCACCTATGGTCATGAGCTTTGGGTCATGACCGAAAGAACGAGATCGTGGATCCAAGCGGCTGAAAAGAGTTTTCTTCGTAGGGTAGCGGGACTCACCCTAAGAGACAGGGTGAGGAGCTCGGTTATCCGGGAGGAGCTCAGAGTAGAGCCGCTGCTCCTTCACATCGAGAGGAGCCAGCTGAGGTGGCTCGGGCATCTAGTCCGGATGCCTCGTGGACGCCTCCCTGGTGAGGTGTTTTGGGCATGCCCAGCCGGGAGAAGGCCCCGGGGAAGACCTAGGACACGCTGGAGGGATTATGTCTCACAGCTGGCCTGGGAACACCTTGGTGTCCTCCCGGTGGAGCTGGAGGAGGTGGTCGGGGACCGGGAAGTCTGGGCTTCCCTACTGAGACTGCTGCCCCCGCGACCCGGACCTGGATAAGCAGAGGAAAATGGAATGGAATGGAATGGAATGGAATATAAACACACATGCACACACACATATACATACTGTATACAGTACATATACTGTATAAACACACATGCACACACACATATACATATACAGTACATATATAAACACACATGCACACACATATACATATACACATATACAGTACATATACAGTACATATATAAACACACATGCACACACACATATACATATACAGTACATATATAAACACACATGCACACACACATATACACACATGCACACACACTTATACATATACAGTACATATAAACACACATGCACACACATATACATATACAGTACATATAAACACACATGCACACACATATACATATACACATATACAGTACATATACAGTACATATATAAACACACATGCACACACACATATACATATACAGTACATATATAAACACACATGCACACACACATATACACACATGCACACACACATATACATATACAGTACATATAAACACACATGCACACACATATACATATACAGTACATATAAACACACATGCACACACATATACATATACAGTACATATAAACACACATGCACACACACATATACATATACAGTACATATAGAAACACACATGCACACACATATACATATACAGTACATATAAACACACATGCACACACATATACATATACACATATACAGTACATATACAGTACATATATAAACACACATGCACACACACATATACATATACAGTACATATATAAACACACATGCACACACACATATACATATACAGTACATATAAACACACATGCACACACATATACATATACAGTACATATATAAACACACATGCACACACATATACATATATACATATACAGGTACTACTCAGAAAATTAGAATATCCTGAAGAGTTTGTTGTATTACTGCAATTCAACTTAAAAGTTGAATTTGACATATTATATAAACAAATAATATGCAGATCAATATATTTCAAGTTTTTATTTCTTTGGATTTTGCTGATCAGGTCTTGCAGCTTAAAAAAACGCAAATTCAAAAACCCAGAAAATTTGAATATTACACAAAGTCAATGTAAAAAAGGGTTTTAAATACAAAAATGTGAGGCCTCCAAAACTAAACTCATGCACCTGTATTTAGTACTTGGTTGGGGCCCCTTTTGCCCGAATAATTGCCTTTATCCGGCATGGCATGGATGCTACCAGTTTGTGGCATATCTCAGGGGTTATGGAAGATCAGCATACTTCAATTGTGGCTTTAGCTCTTCTTTATTGTTTGGTCTATGGGGTTCAGGTCAGATGAGTTTGTATTTGTATTTGTATTTGTACTTTATTTATCCCACAGCAGGGAAATTCACTTGTTACAGCAGCAAGCAAGATACGCAAGTAAAGAATACATAGTGACTACAACATGGTTCAGGTGGTGCAGGTGTTGTAGAGCCTGACAGCGGTCGGTATGAAGGACCTGCGGAACCTCTCCTTCTTACACCGTGGGTGTAACAGTCTGCTGCTGAAGGAGCTGCTCAGGGAACCCACAGTGTCATGTAGCGGGTGAGAGGTGTTGTCCATGATGGATGTCAGCTTAGCCAACATCCTTCTCTCCCCCACTTCCTCCACGGAGTCCAGAGGACCGTCCAGGACAGAGCTCGCTCTCATATATACTACATATATAAATAACTACATATATAAGCACACACATATACTGTACATATACACATACATATACAGTACATATATAAAGACACACACACACAGTATTTCTTATTGTTTTCATGATATATTATGTTCTTATTTGTATTCCTCATGTTCCTAAGAAAATCAAAAGCATTATTAAAATGTTTTATTGTTTTTTTATGTATTTTATGTTTGAATATATATTGTTGGGAAATATTTAGTCTTGATGATGAAATGCTGCTTCACTGTCAGATTTTTCTTACAGGTCGCTTACTTTCACTTTTCATTCGTTACTTACAATTAGTTACTTAGGCAGTTACAGTTACAGATCAGTTTCTTATAGTCAGTTACTTTTACGTCATTACTTACTTTTAGCTAATCAGTTACACTTAGTTACTTTTTATTAAGCAGTTACTTACAGTTAGTTACCTTCAGGTCATTAGTTCCTTTTAGCTAGTCTGTTACTTGTTGGTAGTTAGTTACTTTAGACCATTAGCTATTTATAGTTACTTTTAGTTTATCAGTTACTTGTTAGTTACTTACTTTTAGTGAATGGGTTACTTTTAGTTTGGTAGCTAGTTACTTTTAATTCATTAGTTACTTAGTTACTTTTAGATAAGCAGTTACTTTTAGTTTGGTAGCTAGTTGCTTTTAATTCATTGGTTACTTGTAGTTTGTTACTTTTAGTTAATCGCTTACTTTTACTTTGATAGTTACTTTTAACTCATTAGTTACTTATATTTAGCTATCTTGTTACTTTTAGTTTTGTGGTTAGTATTAGTTCGTTCATTGCTTTGAGTTATTTAGTTACTTGTATTGGATTCTTAGTTACCTCTAGTTATTTACATTATTATTTTTAATTAGTTACATTTGTAGTTAGTTCATTTTAGTGGTTTAGTTCATTTTAGTTGGTTAGTGAGTCAGTTGCTTTTGGTTGGCTAGTTAGTTAGTGAGTTAGATCTGTAGATCAGGGGTCTCAAACTCGTGGCCCACCAGATCGTATCTTGCGGCCCGCGCCTGGACATCAAAGAGTAGTGTAACTGCAGCCTGCAACATCCGGGCAAGCTCAGAGTTACTTCCATACTTCCAGGGGCAAGTAAACCCCAACACTGAACTAACAGTGGTGTTATCACATGGATGTATTGTGAATGGTATCGTATCGTGAGGTACCCTGAGATTCCCAGCCCTACTCCCAATACTTGATGCGGCCCAGCCTCACCCAGACTCCACCTCCACTGGCCCCCAGTGAAAGTGAGACCCCTGCTGTAGATAGTCAGTCAGTCAGTCAGACAGACTGACTATCTTATTGGCTCCAGGATTTCTTTTGCACTATTAGTAATGTCCCATTGATATCTTTTATTTATATTAGATTTTTCTGTTTTTGTGACAAACATTCTTAAGTCAATGAAAATCATGACTGAAGTGTTTGATATTGTTTAGAATGTATTCTATACATATTATTAAGAAATGTTTTTTTTCTTGATTATAAAAAAGATGTGTTTTTTTTCATTGTGATTTCCTTTGGTATTTGAGTTGACTAATGAAAGCTCGCACACGGGAGGATTCCCCTTTTCCTTCCTTTGCCGTCATTCATGGTGTCTTTTCCCGTAATGACAATCTTCAGGCTTGTGATTGGCTAGGACAGGGGTCAGCAACCCGTGGTTCTGGAGCCACACGTGGCTCTTCAACCTCTTTGTTGTGGCTCCCTTTGCAATGTTCAAATATTTTTAGCATTTTAACACCCGAGTGGGGAAAATGCGTATCGTTCTATAGAGTTAAAAACATCCAACTTTGTGAGACCGTGAATGCATACTGGCTGAGTTCTGACTGGTGATTGGATGAACGCGAGGAAGGGAGGGGAAGCCGGTATTTTCCTGCCTACTTTGGTTGGCAGACACGTCTACCTCCCCCGCGAACGAGCAACGATCAACATGGCCCCCGAAAAAGAAACCTCAATTTTTTATTCTGCCTTTGTCTTCTCTGCCAATGATGCTGGATTACATTTATGCTTAATATATGCCGACAAACAACAAAAAACACTGAAAGACATTTTCAACACAAGCACAACGGTTTCTGAGAAGATTCATTTCAAAGCTGATCTCCACACTTAACAGTGGTCATCCCTGCAGTCCAGCCCTCCACACGACTGTCTTCAACAAGCGACCACATCTGATTGATGGGCTCCACACGCTAGCGAGCTAAAAGAAACAGGCTGTTAATTCACTGTGCTGCAGATTTCTTGAGGCGTCGGGTAGTGAGGTTTAGCCAAGATGCTACTATCATAACCTACTAGTTGACATCCGTTACACATGCACACTGCACTGCTTTGTCTTGTTATGATGTTATAACAGATTAACAGAGATTCAAACTTAAAAGTTCATAAGCTGTTGTTTTAAACTGATGTTTTTCTTGAGTGGGGGAGGGAGCAAAATGGCTGTTTTGATAGTAAAGGTTGCCGACCCCTGGGCTAGGATGGCCTGTCGGTTGCTGTTGCTTTGGCTCCGAAGTGTTTTTCTTTGGCAGGTGTGGTGCTGGTTTGCTAAGCTAGAGTGCAGTGTGCACTCAGCTGTTACCTCGCCATCCTTCACGCATCCTCCTGACCTTTCACTCCTTCCTTTCCTCCAGCACGTGTCCTTCATGGAGACCTTTGTGTTTGCGCTGAGCCTCCAGGCGCTGCGATGCAGCGCCCTGGTCCTACGGCTGCGGACACACGGCCCCAGAAAACGCACACTGGCTGAGGGCGTCCTCCCGCTCCGTCAGCTGGGCCATGAGGAGACGGAACACTGGCTGCACCTCGGCGCGCCGTGCAAGTCCTCTGTGAGTACCCTGTGGTGCACGTGCACTAACAACCTCATCCCTGCGAAACAAAGTCAACCTCATAACTTCATAAACATTCATCGTGGCGGATGCAGAAGATGATACTTGGCCGATGTTTGCCATCATCAGTGCCTTCCTCATTAGCCCGTTTATTCTGGGCGGGGGGGGGAATGCCGTCCAACCCGCCCTGCAGCTGCCACTGCTATGATTGCCATGAGGCAATATTCCGGATTTACTGGTTGTTACCTGTGCCCTCTGAGCACGCCTCTGTATACACACACACACACATGCATGTGTATATATATAAATATATATATATACACACACACGTCACCATGGCAACATCCTCCAACAAGCTGCCTGGACACACACAACAGAAAAGAAAAATCATCAGAATGAAGTCCCATCTTTTCAACTATAACTGATTATATTTACGCCACAAAAAGTGAAATATTTTCTCGTTAGTTTTTTTCTCAGATATAAAAAAAACAAACTATGGAGCCCCCTAGGGGACATGGATAAAAAAATATATGATGGGTAAAAAAAAAAAGAACAAACTTTTGCATTCCCTTGCAAAACTTTTGCGAGATAATGCAAAACTGTTTTGCTTCTGTATTTGACGGTTGGCATCAATGTTGCCAACTTCTCAGTAAGACAAGTATTTATTGGCTGTTCTCAAAGGTGATATATGGCATCAGTTTGTTTTTTTTATATCTGAGAAAAAAACTAACGAGAAAATATTTCACTTTTTGTGGCGTAAATATAATCAGTTATAGTTGAAAAGATGGGACTTCATTCTGATGATTTTTCTTTTCTGTTGTGTGTGTCCAGGCAGCTTGTTGGAGGATGTTGCCATGGTGACGTGTGTGTGTGTAGAAAAAGAAGAAGAAGACATTTGTAGACGGTCCCTGCGCTCCGGTCTCACTGCCGGCTTCTCACAGAGATCAATATAAGTCAGACTGCACAGAAGACGACCCTTTTTGATAAAAACTGGGTTGTAACTGTTTGTCTGTGTTGCCACGGTTGGAAAGAGGTATGGTTTGCTGTGTTAGAACCATTCACTTTGGAGTTATTCATCCCGGACGTTTAAAAAATAGAGATTTTTTCTCAGACAATTTTTTCTACAAAAAAATAGTCAACTCTATATTAAAATATCCATGAGTTTTTTTCTAAAAAAAAACTACAGCTTTTTTTTTCTTAGATAGAAAACTTAAAAAAACAAAAAAGTCTGTATCAAAAATATACAGCTTTTTTTCCTTAAATACAGCTTTTTTTAAAAAAAAAACAAACTATATCAACAATATATGGCTTTTTTCTTTAAAATATACAGCTTTTTTCTCATATATTAGACATTTTTTGGATAAAAGTAATACTCAACTTTATATTAAAAGTATGAGTTTTTTCCTAAGAATGTACAGCTTTCTTTTAATCAAACCTTGTGAAAAAAAACTCAACTCTACATCAAAAATATATGACTGACTTGTTAAAAATACATATCTTGTTTGTCAGACATGTTTTCTGGAAAAAAAAATACAACTGTTTTTCTCCAAAAACACACACTTTAGTTTTTTCAAAAATACATTATTACAGTATATTTTTATAGTATCATTTATTTTATTTGTTGTCACTTTTTTTCCTGAAAAAAGCATTTTTCCCCACAAAATTAGACAACTTAATTTTCCTATTTTTAAGAATTCATTTTTCCTCCAAAGTACACTTTTTTTTCTTAAAAAAATATTTTTTAAAAATTGAGAAAAAAGTTATTTTTCTCTGATATCAGACTTTTACAAAAAATACAAGTTTTTTTTTGTTTGTTTTTTTTTTGTTTGTTTTTTTACACTTGTTTTTTTCTTTTTCTTGAAACTAAAATATAAAAAAATATTAGGGGTGTAATGAGTCATCCACTACATCGATGAATCGATTTCTATTTCCACGATCTAATTACAACGATCTGTGTTCCATTCCGGACGACATATATATCCATCTAACACCATTTAAAAGGTAATCAATCGATTGACTCGATACTAGGAAATAAAGCATGGCAGGCTTTATATGGCTGTGTGGGGTTTTATTTTGAGCACTTTTAATGATAAAGACGTTGAACTTTACTCCAAGGTCTTTTACTATTACTCCAGCGCGGCATGTCCAGGTGAAAACGTGTGTGCCCTGTGAAACTTGTCATTTGTGTATTCTTGCTTGTAGGAGACAGGTTGTAAGTTTGGTGGAGAGCACTGTATTTAGTCTGCACGGGTGTAGAGGGGCGCTTACGTATGCGGAGGCAATAAATGGCGCGCACTTGCCGCCGTCACTTCACAAGATTATCATAAACCCACCAAACCACGCTATCCTGTTCAGTGTCTCTGTTAAGACGGAGGACCCATCCCGACCCTCTCAGCGGCAAAAGGTACAAGGAGGTCACATTACTTGCAAGTTGCTGCACCGTTCTTTCAAATGGCTGCTCCGATCAGGTGAGAACGTTTCAACACCTAATTGAAGATACCATACCACATTCATTTGCTGGGGATTTTGAATAACGTCCCTCATCTTTGGGTGCAAAGTGCTGGTTGGAATGCAGTACAGTAGTACCTCGCATAACAAACCTCCTTTTACATAAATTCCACTGAACATAAAGAATTTATGTTCAGTTAAGTTTTTGCTTCGTATTACAGAAGAAATTCCATATAACATAAAGCGTCAAGCCAGTGCAAGTTTTTTTTTTCAATCAACTTAATGCCTCAAGTCAGTGCAAGTTCAGACTAACACTCGGTGACGCCTTCTGACGCATCACGCTCTCATTGGCTGATTTTCGGGGCACCGCCTACGCTCTCATCTCATTGGCTGAGTTATAGAGCACGGAAGTGAGTTTGTGTGAGAGACAGGCTTCTCCTTTCTGTAGTCGCCCTTAAACTAAAAAAAGTTACAAAATAAAATTTTGCACACAGCATTATCGTGTAGTGCGTGTGCGTTTGTGAGACCAGCTGACTCTTTTAAGGCTAGTCCTCCTCCTCCTTCCTGCCTCCACTTGCGCTCCTGATCAAGACATCTCGTGAACGGTAGGATTGTTGTATGTACTTTATTTATCCCACAGCGGGGAAATTTACCATTTATTCATTGACAGTAATCTTATTTATTACCTTATTTTATATTGGAATGTTACTCTACTATGTTTATGCTAACGTTTTCTTATATTTTCCCATCATATTTGGTGGACTTTGAATATTTTGAAGGGCCAAAGGGGTGAGTTTGGGAAGATCTTGGAACTGATTAGCCTATTTACATGTATTTTACGCTTTGTATAACATAAAATCCCTATAACATAAAGGTTCTTGGAACAGATTATTTACATTTTAGGGGCATCTACTGTATTTAAAATCAATAATCATGGCAAGCTATACCACCCTCTCTTGATCCTGCTTTTTTGTACTCACTGCTAATTTAGTCTTACGTATGTCAGCATTTTAATCATCAATACCTGATTCTCTTATGAAAAACAAGGGGAATCTAGGAAACTTCACCTGCACTGTCCAGTATCCAGGTATTTATTTCACAGTCACAAAGCTTGAATTTTTGGCTAAAAAGGTACCAAATCCATTTAAAGTTACTGAATCATTTTGGATCGTATTGTTCTAAATGAACCGATATCGTCCTTGAAATGTAACGCCAGCCACGGGTCGTGATACAAATCGAATCATTATTAAAACAAACCTTAAAACTATGCATCTGTATTTTCATTCTGTAAAAAATCTTTTTCTTGTAAATATACAAATTTGTAATCAGAAAGATAGCATTTTTCTTAAAAATAATAAAATTTATGTATTTTTCTGAGAAATATAAAGATACTTATTGTTTTTTAAATGCAACTGTTTTGTCTTGCAAATCTATTTGGAATACATTTATTCTCATAAAATGACAACTTAGTTACTTCAGTGCAGACAGAAGTTGTTTCTTGTGGAACCGGGTACATTTGTGTAAAATGTGAGCCGTTTGTACACTTCACCGTCATGTTCTCTGAGTGCTTCTTTTCCTCGTCTGGCCTCACATTTTGTTGCCAGGCGCAGCGAGGCCTGTCATTTGTGACAGAGGGACCTCCTCCAAGGCTCAAACATGAACAGATGTCGTTGTGTTGTAGGTGGCCGCCTGCGAGCTTCACGTGGTCACCTGCTTTCAGCCCGCCTGCAGACGCGTGCAAGTCCAAGTCCTCTCCGCCCAAAACCTGCCGCCGTGCTCGGCACCTCTCCCTCCAGGTAAGGACACGACGGGGTGACATTGACGTGCTGGAGCTTGTCAAAGCGCACCTATCTTCTTTGCAGCCTATGTGGCCACGCTGGAGCTTCACCAGGTGAACGATCAGGTGACCAAGAAGAAGACGCGAGCCCTCAAGGCCAGTGGGGGGCAGTGTCAGTGGGCGGAGACCTTCCACTTCCCCGTGGCTGCCTTAGACCCCACCTGCTGGCTATCAATCAAACTCTACAGCTACAACTCCGTCAAGAGGAAGCAGTGTCTGGGACAGGTGAGCCAAGGTCAACTTGCTTGAATCAGCCTTAGTTAGTTAGTTAGTTAGTTTCTTTAGATAACCTTGCAGGCATATTTCCATGGTTTAGTCAAGATTTTTTTTAAATATTTATATTTTACAGAAAAAAATCCTTAAGTATTTTTTTAGTATTGATTTCTATGCTACAGAATTGTCTTTTTGCATAGTCATACATTTTTTTCAGATTTTGTTTTTCCACCATTGTTGTCATTGTGCCTTTTCCAGAAGTGACTTTTGTTGTCTTCCTGTCTAGTATTTTCCAGCATTACAGTATTAAACCTTTTAGAAAGGGCAATTAACTTGCATAGTATAACTGCTGTTTTACCATGCACATGACAATAAAACTCTCTTGAATCTTGAATATATATAGTCAAACTTGTCTATAGTGGCCACTAGAGGGAGTCTGCAAAAGTGGCCGCTATAGACAGGTGGCCTCTATAGACAGGTTGGCGTCCAGTTTGAATGTTGACCAATAGAGGAAAACAAAAAACAAAAAAAGGGCAAAATAATAATAATAATAATAATGTTGACCAGTAGAGGGCACTGCGGACTGCGGATAAAAGTTGTACAGCACTACTAGACTTGTTATTATCATGGTTCATGGTTCATGGTTTTTTTTCATCCTGAACATGCATGAGTCAAACAGTAGCACATCACATAGTACAATTCACAATTTTGCATGTCCAAAAAGGAGTAGGAAGAAGCAAAGCTTATTTAATCCTACCCCTCATCAGTTTCACATCAGTTGCAATACATTTATTCACCTCTTGTTCTTCCAAGTGTACTTTGTAGGTCTACATGACAATGTAGTGCAATCATAGCCAAGGTTTTTACTTACTAAAAGGAAGCTAGAGGCTTAATAATAACTGATAGAATATATCCACCACCCACAGAACAAAGCTGTGCTAGTAATGTCTTACGCTTGTTTTTAATATTTTACTTTTTATACGGCAGAGTGTCATTACAGCTTTAGTTCATCAGGAAGTGACGGGAAGTGACGGTGGGCGTCCCGAGCAGGAGAGCTAGGCTCAGTGCTAGCTGTGAGTTTGGAGAGAGTTGGGAAGTGTGTTTATGTTGGCGTGGATGTAAAGTCCTGCAGTGTTCTCCGCTGTTAATAAAGCCATTAAAGTGCATCGGCGACGTGAGTCTCTCCTTCCCCACAACAAGCGGCATTACAGTATTGACCAGTGCACACCAGGAAATAAACGTTGTCATTTCTTACAGGCATTGCCTGGACAGCTATGTAGTGGGGCTTGTTTAACCTTTGCCTTTGCTAGCTGCTGTCTGGTGGCCGCGTTCAATAAATAAAGTTGGCAGAAGCAACAAGAGAAGTTTCCTTCTTTGCTTCGGAGCTGAATAACACTGACAAGCTAACAGACTAGTAGCGAACGGAAAAGAAGACGTTTGTTTGTGTCGAATACAGAAGATGAGGACTTTGATGGATTTGTGGATGAGGATTGATGAAAAATAACGTGAGTACATTCTAAAATACTTCAATTAAGTACAACCCAACTCAGTTTTGCTCCCGCTGCCGCATGCATGCTAGCGTATGTTTTTTTTTATTGTAGCGTCGCTGGGAGCACGTCCTGTTCCCAGCCTACTTTGCGGTAATGTTTTGGTGCAAATGCTCTTAAAGTTACATGTTTGACCAGGAAATAGCAAGCTCAAAAGAAGACGGCTTTTTTATGTGGAACAACTGACAGTTTGTGTGGATCTTGTGAATGATTGTGACTGAGCTAGGACTCAGTAATTAAAGTCTACACACGACGGCTTCATTGATTGAAAAACAAAACTTTTTGGTGCATGAAGCTTCTACTTGAGTTGGTAATTTGGCCACTATATGCGGTCAGATATTGAGCAAGGGAGACAAAATGGGTGGCCGCTGGCCGCGTTGGACAGGTGACTGCTATACACAGGGTCTATAACATGTAAATTTGCTGGGGGGGATTTTTCAGTGGCTGCTATAGGGAGGTGGCTGTTCTATAAAGGTGGCCGCTAAGACAGGTTTGACTATATATATATATATATATATATATATGTGTGTATATATATATGTATATATATATGTATATATATATGTATATGTATATGTATATATATATGTATATGTATATGTATATATATATATGTATATATATATGTATATATGTATATATATATATATATATATATATATAGTCAAAACTATAACTATACGAAAACTATATGAGATGCGAACAAGGCACTGTTGGAATGCTACTACTCGAGTAACCCTAATGAGCGGGGCTACATGAAGAGAATACGATACCCACAGTCTACATTGACACCAAGTGACAGACGAGCTGAATGAGCATCTGCCCATACTTGAGGCTCTAGACCCACCCTGAATGGCTGACCAAGGGGCGAACAGTCCTTGTTCTGAAAGACCCCCAGAAGGGACCAGCCCATCCAACTATCGGCCGAGAAGTTGTCTCTCCACAACATGGAAGCTCCGGTCGGGCATCATAGCAGCTACGATAAGTGGGCACATGGATCAATACATGACAGAAACACAGAAAAGCATTGGTCAAAACAACAGAGGAGCAAACCACCAACTACTGGTTGACAGAACTGTCGCCCGAGACTGCAAAACCAGTCAGACAAACCTGTGCACTGCCTGGATTGATTACCAGAAACCTATGACTCAATGCTGCACACATGAATGGAATGCCTGAAGCTGTACAAGGTCAACACCACTCTAAGAGCCTTTGTTGCAAACTCAATGAGGCTGTGGCAGACCAGCCTTGAGGCCAACTTTGAGCCAATTACACAAGTCTCCATCAAATATGGCATATACCAAGGAGATGCTCTGTCCCCGCTGCTGTTCAGCCAACTAATCAACAAGACTGGCTATGGATACCGACTTATGAATTGGGCCACCGTCAGTCACCTCCTCTACATGGATGACATCAAGGTGTACGCTAAGAGCGAGCGAGACAGTGACTCACTGATCCACACCACCAGGATCTACAGCGGGGACATCTGAAATGTCATTTGGACTGGAGAAATGTGACCGAAAGGTAACAAGGAGAGGGAAGGTAGTCTATACAGAGGGCATTGCACTAACAAGAGGGCAGAATAGTCGATGTTGAGGAGAGTTACAAGTAACCATGAAGAGGCCACAAGGGAAGCTGCAACGGTCAAGTATGTGCAGCGTGTAAGGCAGGTCGGAAGCTTCTCACCACGCACGAAGGGTTCCACCTCAAATCCAGTAATCAGAGCTATACGCGAAGCGCAAAGAGGGAGGCAGGAGGCAGGATCCCAGGTGCACGCTGTGCAAAGAGGCCCCTGAAACAGTCTAGCACCTAATAACAGGGTGTAAGATACAGGCAGGAAAAGAATACATGGAACGCCATAACCAAGTAGCTGGTATAGTGTACAGAAACATCTGTGCAGAATATGGACTGGAGACCCCTAGATTACAATGGGAAACCCCTCCCAAGGTGGTGCAAAATGAGAGGGCTAAGATGCTGTGGGACTTCCGAATACAGACCGATAAGATAGTTGTGGCCAACCAACCGGACATCATGATCATGGATGAGCAGCAGAGGACAGCCATTGTGATGGATGTAGCCATCTCCAATGATGGCAATATCAGGAAAAAGGAACACGAGAAACTAGAGTATGTACAGTATGTACAGTATGTGTGTGTATGTATGTATATATACAGTATATACTGTATACAGTCAAACCTGTCTTAGCGGCCACCTTTATACTTGTAGGCCACCTGCCTACGGCCACCTGCCTATAGCAGCCACTGAAAAATCCCCCGCAGCAAATGTACATGTTATAGACCCTGTGTATAGCAGTCACCTGTCCAACGCGACCAGCGGCCACCCATTTTGTCTCCCTTGGTCAATATCTGACCGCATATAGTGGCCAAATTACCAACTCAAGTAGAAGCTTCATGCACCAAAAAGTTTTGTTTTTCAATCAATGAAGCCGTCGTGTGTAGACTTTAATTACTGAGTCCTAGCTCAGTCACAATCATTCACAAGATCCACACAAACTGTCAGTTGTTCCACATAAAAAAGCCGTCTTCTTTTGAGCTTGCTATTTCCTGGTCAAACATGTAACTTTAAGAGCATTTGCACCAAAACATTACCGCAAAGTAGGCTGGGAACAGGACGTGCTCCCAGCGACGCTACAATAAAAAAAAAAACATACGCTAGCATGCATGCGGCAGCGGGAGCAAAACTGAGTTGGGTTGTACTTAATTGAAGTATTTTAGAATGTACTCACGTTATTTTTCATCAGTCCTCATCCACAAATCCATCAAAGTCCTCATCTTCTGTATTCCACACAAACAAAGCCGTCTTCTTTTCCGTTCGCTACTAGTCTGTTAACTTGTCAGTGTTATTCAGCTCCGAAGCAAAGAAGGAAACTTCTCCTGTTGCTTCTGCCAACTTTATTTCTTGAACGCGGCCACCAGACAGCAGCTCAGAACACACACACATCTCTCAACATCGTCTCTCCTTCCTGCTTGCCCACAAGGCAAAGGTTAAACAAGCCCCACTACATAGCTGTCCAGCCAATGCCTGTAAGAAATGACACCGTTTATTTCCTGGTGTGCACTGGTCAATACTGTAATGCCGCTTGTTGTGGGGAAGGAGAGACTCACGTCGCCGATGCACTTTAATGGCTTTATTAACAGCGGAGAACACTGCAGGACTTTACATCCACGCCAACATAAACACACTTCCCAACTCTCTCCAAACTCACAGCTAGCACTGACCCTAGCTCTCCTGCTCGGGACGCCCACCGTCACTTCCCGTCACTTCCTGATGAACTAAAGCTGTAATGACACTCTGCCGTATAAAAAGTAAAATATTAAAAACAAGCGTAAGACATTACTAGCACAGCTTTGTTCTGTGGGTCGTGGATAATAAGCCTAGTAGATTTAAGATTCAAGAGTTTTATTGTCATATGCATAGTAAAACAGGCAGTTATACGAAGCAATAAAATTCTTATTCTGTTCATTCTCCCAAGAAAAGAAAGAAAACAAAAGAATAAGAACATCAGTAGTGCTGTACTACTTTTATCTGCAGTCCACAGTGCCCTCTACTGGTCAACATTATTATTTTTCCCCCCCTTTTTCCTTTTTTTTCTTCTACTGGTCAACATTCAAACTGGACGCCAACCTGTCTATCGAGGCCACCTGTCTATAGCGGCCACTTTTGTATTCTCCCTCTAGTGGCCCCTATAGACAAGTTTGACTGTGTATATATATATATGTATATATATGTCTGTATGTATTTGTGTGTGTGTGTGTGTGTGTGTGTGTATTTATATGTAAATAAAAAATGCCATATCACCTTATTCATTCATGGTGCCTTTTCCAGAAATGGCTTTCTTCAGGCTTCTTATTGACCCCAGAATTTACTTTGCACGATTATTAAACCCTTTTAGAAAGGTCAAGTTACGATTTGTTTTTTTTATTATATTTTTTTTGTTTTACCAAACATTTTCCAAGGCCAGTTATGAATTCTTAAAATCTTTTTTTAATGCCTTGTTCACCATTGGGCTTTTTTTTTCCTTTACTCTTTATTTTTATTGTATTTTCTTTTTTGTTTTTACTACACATTTTCCTAGGCACATTCAAAATCATTATTATTACATTTTTGATATATTTTTTTTATTTGTACGATATTTCTGTATTATTTGTTTACTGTTATTATGATTGAAATGATGATGTTATGATTTACTTATATCATAATGTTATCATTATTAATTTTTTCAGCCTTATTTACCATTGTGCCTTTTTCCAGAAATGACTTTCTTCAGGGTTCTGGTTGGCTTAAATGGCCACCTGTTTCTTTGGCATGCACTTGAGAGGTTTTCTGTTGCAGGTCCAGCTGGGACTGCAGAGTGCGAGTCCCAACGCTGTGGATCAGTGGAAGGACGCCATGGCTCACCCTGAGAAGATGGTGTCGGCGTGGCATCACGTGACCTAACGGGACTTGAAAAGTGGACAACAAGGTCTCTGGCGTGAGACTTGCGGCAGGTCAGACTATGTGAAGACCTTCTGGAGGATTGATGGATTGTTTAGTTTCTTTGTTTTTTGTTTTGTTTTTTTAAGTAAAGAAACATTTCAGCAACATCGTAGCTTGAAGGTAAAAGTAGTATTGTCATTTATTCAACCATAAGAAGACAGTTTGTAGCACTTTTATTTTTGATTGCGTCTCTGCAATAAATCTAGGCGTGGTTAGGTTTGTGTATTCCTTGATGGCTTTGTCGTGACGGGAAGCGTTAGTCACGCGGCCATAAAGGGACTGGCTCGTAAACTAGGTCAACACGTGGAAAATGGCGCTGCGGCGAAAGAGGTCGCTGATTAAGAGCAGAAAAACATCCCCCCTGCCTGTGGAGAACATCTTGTGTTGGATTCCATGAAAGCCACAATTTCACTGCCAATTTCAGCCTCATTTCACCCTCTTACCCTCCTCGACGTCGCTTTGGCCGTAAAAGCTTTGGAAAATGGCTGCCAATCATTTCCTCGCGGACGACGACGTCACGTGCTTCCCGGCGTGTCGACCTCAGCCAAACACCACCTCCGCTTTTTGGCCTTCAACTGCAGAGTCTTCGCTTCTAACAGAGATGTAGAGGAGCCGTGAACGAGCCGTTCAAATCCGCAGAGTATTTTTACTGAATGGGGGCTCGGTTGACTCGTTCAATCAGCTCATTCAATCCCAGCCGTTGTTCAAAAGACGACCCCTTCAGTAGCGGCCATTTGAGACGATGTTGACTGATCTTTCAAGGCACACAGAATATGGTATTCAATGGCTATGTAAACATGGAACCTACCAAAAGAAAAATTGGACTCCCGTTTTTCATCAGAAAAAAAAAGCTTGTTTCTACCTTTTTCCGTTCTTTAGTCATCATCAGAAGAACATAGGTAAGTTTCAGGAAAATATCAGTTCTCCACGAAAACAGCGTTTTGTGAAAAGATACATTTCACTTTGACACAAATATTTTTGCTACACCACAACATAAACACAAAAAATACATCAAAATAACAGTTTGTCTACAAATGTAACACCATGAAGTGTTTACAATTTTCACATTTGGAACTGAACTGTGCGCGTGTAGCTGTGTGCACGCGTAACCTTATACACTCGTCCACGCTCTCTCACTTTCTCCTTCCTGACGTGCGAGTTTTCCGTCCACATGATCCCTGCCGAGCTCTCTATCAAAGGCACTTCTGCCACCTTGTGGCCGTTTTTGTGGCTTAAAAGTGCTGTGAATTGAAATGCATTAGTTGCGAGTTGCGTCATCACCTGTTTTTGCCTCTCGTACAAAAAACCCCGTAAAAGACGTATAAATACGTTGTTGGGATCGGGCTTTCGGATTTAGAAAAACGTATAAATATGTCTTTGGGATTGAATGAGTTCAAAAGAGAAGCAGGTAACACAAATGAAGTTTCCCAAAGTGTCAATGACACGTGTGGTGCCCCCTGTGGGTTGTGGGGAAAATGTTTTTTTTGTGTGTGTAATTGTATTATTGTTGTGTTATTTAAAGAATAACTTAATATTATGAGAAAAAAAATAACGCCATTTTAGTAGCATAACTATTAAAGAAAAATGTTTTTTAAAGTTGTAATAATATGAGGGAAAAAAAAAAAGCTGTTGGGTTGGAGAAAAAATTATAATATTACGGAAGTAAAATAAAAATATTATGGCAATAAAGTCATAATATTACGAGAAGTAAATTTACAAGGATTTTTTAAAGAATAAAGTTGAAATATATTTTTTTAACTGCAAAAACTGTGCGGTTCCATTATCAACCCCTCGCTCATTCATGGTTTTGCCGAAAAAATTACTTAAATGATAGCTGTTTGGTGGTATACTATGGTCTATGATTAGTCAAAACGTATGGAAATACAAGTATAGTATTGTGGTCACTAGGCAGCAGTACATGACATTACCTTAACACTGCAGGAAGTCATGAAGTCAGTCATGGCATGTCCCACATAACAGTGAAAAAAGTTAGCCTCCCATCCTGTGTGGAAGTGGTATCTTTTTGACTTCTTAAATAAATTTGAGGCTAACTGGTTAGCTCGCTAGCTAGCAGCCGTCTCCAGTCCCTGCAGCAAGAGAGCAATGTGGTGTAAACAATGCATAACAGGAGTGTAAAGGTGACTATAGTGGTGTTATTTCATGTCTACAGGGCTCTAATCTTGGTAAAAGTTGTATTTACAAAGTCATAAACAGGTTTTCTGTGCTCTTACTACCAAAAGATTCGGTTTGTTAACATTGAATCCGACATTGGGGGAATGGGCTTTTTCAACTGTGTGACAAAGCTGAGATGCAGCTTTTTATTGGTCTATATGTAACGGAGTGTAGATGTGCTATGATAAATGATTGCAGAAGTGTTGCAACAGCGCCTGTTACTGGTGAATACTGGCATGTGCAAATTGCTGCAGGAAGTGCTCAGAACTGTTAGCACTGTCCGGGATATTTGGTGATTTAATGTGTACTGTGTGTTTAGATTTTGTCATATACAGTGTCATGTGCATTTGATAGTGTTCACTAATTGGAATGAGCCAGACTGCACTTTTGAGTGAAGTTTTATGGACTTTAATGCAGTTTCTTTGTTGAACTAACTTGGAATCATTTATGTGCAATGTAGATTATCCCGTGACCAAAGTCGACGCTCACCTGTCATTCCTCTGTAAAACTGTTGTTTCAGGACACACTGCCATTAAAAGAAGTTCCTAATCCACCTGACTGTATTGATGCATTAAAGCGACAGCATTGTGGAGCTGCATTCCCCCACATCAAGTTGTGGACCATCACATATATATAACTTCTTAACTGCGATATAACTTCTGTTTGACAAATTCATTTTTCACCATGATACAAAAGCCATTCAAGATCCAGGTCCGTTTTGGAACTTTTAAAAACAAACACGTCAAATAACCACAGAGAAGCAAGACAATGTATTCTTGTTTACTTTGCAGTGAACGGATATGCAACCCGCACTCGCTACTGACGTTTTTTAAGCGCTTGATCGGAAACACGCATTTCAGACACACCTCGGCCTTGATGAGGCTCTTCTCCTGTAAGGGTGACGGGATACGGCAGGAATTTAGTTTCTTTTGTCGCATGACGTCATCATAAAGGCCTGTTTGGAGGAAGAATTCCAGCATGGACAATGTCTGAGTCAGCTTCCCGTCCCATTTACAATACTTGTCAAAAATACTTTTTTGGGGCCTCTGTGGTTTCTACAGTCCAAAGACAGTGTTAGGTTATACTAAAAGGAGACATACAAGCACTAGGACCAAGGGGATAACGGCCGCTCAAGCCGACGCTTGTTTCCCTGTAGACCGCCCACAAGCTCGTGGATTGGAGCTGCGGGTTGTTGTTTTTTTTTTTTTTGCTAACGTGTGATTGGACGTCCTCGCTGTCTCTTCACGAGTACGGGTGTTGCTCTAGTTAGCTAGCAGTTCGTGGTCATTTGCTACTCTAAGTTGTTAACATGTTTGTTTGAGCAGGGTCGCGTTAGTCAGACATTTTTAAAGCACAACTTTCATTTATAATAACGTTTGATTCTGTGTCCGTGTGTGTGTACGTGTGCGTATGCTTCGCTCCAGTGACTCGCTTCTAGGGGACTCTCATTGGGTGATGGCGCCCCTGTGTGGCTATTAGTTGAAATTGCACCCACTCTTGACCATGACGTGTGATTGTGGGTGTGTATGTGTTATATGTTCATTTGTAGATGTTGTGTGTGTGTGTGTGACATGTTGATTCAGGAGTGGAGCAGGTAGCAACAAGTACTGACACAATGGATACACAACAGAATGTAACAATTCTAAGGGAGGGATTCCTTGTAAAAAGGGTAAGTTTGTACAGAAATACAGGTGCGTATCCCGTCAGGCTCACCTGATATTGATGTGTAAAAGTGTGTGTCCTGTCAGGGTCATCTGGTACACAACTGGAAGGCCCGCTGGTTCGTGCTGACGCCAGACAAGCTGATCTACTACAAGTACGAGGGCGGCAAAAGAGACTCGTGCCAGCGAGGAAAGATCATGATGAAGGGTTGTGTCGTCACGTGTCCCTTCCTCGAGTACGACAATCGACCGGTGAGTCTTGTTGACGTCAGTGCTTGTACAAAAGTGTCGTTTTTTAATACATGCAAACTCTTACACAAATGGAAATCATGATTCATAAAAGGTTAGGACCAAGAAGATTTTTGGATCATTATGTGCTGATTTGATAGTGTGACAGATTAAATAATATTAATCAATACTGATGATTTTTTAAAATTAATATTATGTAAACAATATTATCATTATTATTATTATTATTATTAGAGGTAGTAGTAGTGGCAGTACAAATACCTGGAAATGTATTTATGCTTTTTTTTTTTTTTTTACCAGAGAAAAATATTACACAAAGTATTTTGGGTCATTATGTGCTGATTTGATAGTGTAACAGGTTGGAAAGTTTATCAATTAATCAATTGTTCCTATTTTTAACAAGCCTATTATTATAATTTGTACTATTTAATAGTGGTTGTAGTACTTTCATAAAGCTTTAAAAATACATGGAAATTTATTTCTAAAAATGTGACACAAATGGAAATAATGACCCATTAAATGTTGTTACAAAGAAGATTCTTGGGTCATTATGTACTAATTTGAGCGTAGATTAAATACTATTATTAATCAATAATGATTATTTATGATGATCCATTAATAAATCTGACCTGATCAAAATTTTAAGACCAGTTGAAAAATTGCTAGAATTTTCATTTTGCACATTTGGATCTTAATGAGGTTTTAAGTAGAGCTACAATATGCAAAACAAGAAGGGGAAGTGAGACAAAAAGCATTTTGAAAAAGTCATTTATTGAAAACAACAATTCAACTGAAATAGGGTGTTTATCAGCTGATCAAAAGTTTAAGACCATTGCTCAAAAAATAACAAAAAACTCTCCAAAGCAGAACCAAAAATGTTGTCAGTAGGACTCAGTAATGAGGAGCTCCACCGTTCTTGTTCATCACTTCCAAAATGGCTTTGGGCATGCTTGATGCCAGTGTTTCCAGGAGGCTAGTGGGAACATTGCTCCAAGTGGTGAAGATGGCTTCACCAAGGCCATCAACTGTCTGGAACTGATGGCCATTTTTAGAAACTTCCCTTGCCATCCATCCCAAATGTTCTCTATGGGATTGAAATCAGGATGGTCCAAAAGAGTGATGTTATTCTCCCTGAAGAAGTCCTTGGTCAAGCCAGCATTGTGAACTGCAGCGTTGTCCTGTTGAAGAACCCAGCTGGTACCACACACACGAGGGCCCTCAGTCATGAGGGATGCCCGCCCCAACATCTGCATCCGTTTGACGACCCCGCACCACCTGAAGCTCCGGTGTTCCACTGAATGAAAAAGCACCCCAGACCATGATGGCCCCCCTCCACTGTGCCGGGTAGAAAACATCTCAGGTGGGATCTCCTTGTCATGCCAGTAACGTTGGAAGCCATCTGGACCGTCAAGGTTACATTTTTTCTCATCAGAGAATAAAACTTTGTTCCACCTTTCAATGTCCCATGTTTGATGCTCCCTGGCAAAGTCCAAACGGGCACTTTTGTGGCGTTGAAGGAGACGAGGTCTTTTTAAAGCCTTTTCCTGCAGATGGCGTCTGATGGTTATTGCGCTGCAGTCGGCACCAGTAAGGACCTTCATGTGGGTGGAAGACCGCCCTGTGTCTTGATGACAGCCAATGGGATCCTCCGGCTCAGCACAGGTGTGATGTTTTTGGGTCTACCACTTGACTTTTTTATTCCATAATGCTCAGGATCTTTCCAAAAATGTAGAATGACTGATTTCCTGCTCCCAACCTCAGCAGCCATGGCACGCTGCGAGAGGCCTTGCTTATGCAGCTCCACAATCCCACCACGTTGGAAAAGAGAAAGCTTCTTAGCTTCACCATCAGGAGGGCATGACAGGGGGAATGGTCGACAGAAAATGAACATTTTGAGCAGATTTTGGCTTTTATAGCCTGTGGCCTTAAACTTTTGATCAGGTGATAAACAACCTATTTCAGTTTTTTTTTGTTTTGATTAAATTATAAGTTCCAAATGTTTTTTGTCTCACCCCCCCTTCTTGTTTTGCATATTGTAGCTCTACCTAAAACCTCATTAAGATCCAAATGTGCAAAATGCAAATTCTAGCAATTTTTCAACTGGTCTTAAGATTTTGATCAGGAGTGTATGATTTTAATATTATTTATTATTATTCATTAATAATAGTAATAACAATAATAATAATAATAGGCGAACTTTAATAAAGCTTTAAAAATACTTGGAACTTTATATTTTTTAACAATAGTATCATTAGTGGTAGTAGTAGTAAAAATAATATTTGGAAATTTATATTTAATTATTTAGATAATTTAATTATTTACATAACAATAGAAACATGTTACACAACGACTAATAATGACTTATAATAATTTATTATGATGCATTATTTATATATTTTTTAACAACTTAATAATATGTACTTTAATAAAGCTTTAAAATACTTGGAAATGGACACTTTTAAGAAAAGAAAAATGTTATCAAAAGCGAAATAATGGCAAAAAATGCTGGAGCCTGTTTTTGTGACTTTTTCAAGCGAACGCCATTGCAGTTTTATCCATCGAAGTAACGTTTGAATTACATCATTGTCAAGTTAGCAAACGTTGTTTCCTGTGAAGGCCATGTGACTATCTTGACTATCTGCTGAGTCATGCGGAGAGACATGACATGATTGCTGAGTCACCAAGCAAACGCAATAAACTGTCAATCTATGGTAATACGAGGTTACTGTATAATAATAAACATACCACAACATCCCTGTCCACTTCCTAGCTGGTGTTCAGGCTGCAGACCAGGAACGGTGTGGATCACTTCCTGGAGGCGTGCTCCCGGGAGGAGCGAGATGAGTGGGCGGCCGACATCACGGCGGCCGTGGACAAGCTGGGTGGGGAAGAAGGAGGCGAGCAGTGGACGCCCGACGTCTCTCAGCCGCACAACATCAACCTGAGGTGGAGATGCCGTGGCTCGTTGGCGTATGGGCGCGTCTCCTCATGCTGTCTTCTTCTTCTAGCAAAGTCCTGGAGTCCATGTACGACCTTCACAGCGGAATTAACATGAGCAACCACGTGGAGCAAGGACGCACCTACAGCAACTGTTTCTCAGGTGCGTGGGCGCCTCCACCGTGACCGTACATCAACCACATGCTGACTCTTTCTTTATGATGTACTGTATACACGCGTATACAGTACATCCCCTAATATTGGCTTCCATGGGACTTTTATATGTTTGGATTTTCATTTCAGTAGACATTGATACAACTTCCATTTTTATTTTCAGTTTATTCTCGTTTCCATCCATCCATTTTCTATACCGCTGCTCCTCATTAGGCTCACGAGGGCATGCTGGAGCCTATCCCAGCTGACTTCGGCCTGGACTGGTGGCCAGCCAATGGCAGGGCACATATAGACAAACACTCACATTCATACCTATGGACAATTTAGAGTCTCCAATTAACCTAACATGCATGTTTTTGGAATGTGGGAGGAAACCACAGTACCCGGAGAAAAACCCCCCCCACACACGGGGAGAACATGCAAACTCCACACAGAAATGCCCAAGGGAGAATCCAACCCAGGTCTTCCCGACTGTCTTCCAGACTGTGACTGTGGTTAGCATGTGTGGCCAACATGCTAACCACTATACCGCCGTGTGGCCCATTATTTGTAACATTATTGTAAAAAATATCTATTGTTTATTTTATTTTGTTATTGCAACTTTTATTTTTATTTTTTATACAACAATTTTATTGGCTTTTTTGTTGTCAAAGCCAAGTTAAAATGATTTTCTTTTATTAGTTATTAACAAAATTGTTATAAATAAAGTTTATATTATTTTATTTATTAATTTTTGATATTGTAAAACATAATGGATAATTTTCTGTATTTTATTTTGTAAATACTTCTTCTTCTCCTTTGGGCTTTTCCCTTCAGGGGTCGCCACAGCCAATCAATTGCCTCCATCTAAGCCTGTCTTCTGCATCCTCTTCTCTCACTCCGACTACCTTCATGTCCTCTTTCACTACATCCATAAACCTCCTCTTTGGTCTTCCTCTAGGCCTCCTGCCTGGCACTTCCAAACTCAGCATCCTTCTACCTACAGTATATATTCCCTATCTCTCCTCTGGACATGTCCACACCATCTCAGTCTGGCCTCTCTGACTTTATCTCCAAAACCTCTAACATGTGCTGTCCTATGATGTACTCATTCCTGATCCTATCCTTCCTGGTCCCTCCCAGAGAGAACCTCAGCATCTTCATCTCTGTCTCTGTCTCTAGACCAAACACCACCACAGTTTTCTACACCTTTCCTTTCATTGTAGCTGAAACTCTTCTATCACACATCACACCTGACACTTTTCTCCACCCGTACCATCCTGCCTGTACACGCTTCTTCACCTCTTTTCCACACTCTCCATCGCTCTGGACTGTTGACCTTAAGTACTTCAAATCCTCCACCTTCTTGATGTCTTCTCCCTGTAAGCTCACTCTTCCACTTGGGTCCCTCTCATTCACACACATGTACTCTGTCTTACTGCGCTAACCTTCATATACAACAACTCTTGTTTAAATTTTTCATACGAGAATTTTATCGATTTTTGGTTGTCAAATTGAATTTTAAATTCATATTTTGTATGAATTATTAATGAAAAGTTAATGTAATAATTAGTGATTGTTTATTAACTAAATTATTATGATAGAATAATATTTTATTTATTATTAGTAATATTATTGTAAAAAAGAAATGTATTTATGTTAGTATACAACTTTTATTTCTTTTTTTTTTATTCATCAATTTAATTGATTTTTTTTTTTTTACTACTCAGCACTCGGCAAAGAAAAATTGAGGTTTGTTGATGTTCAGGCTCAGCGGTGGTGGACTGGCTGGTGTTCATGCAGCTGGTTCTGACCCGCGCCGAGGCGGTGACGCTGGCCTCTGCCCTGCTGGAGGAGGGCTTCCTGAGGACCATCGGCCTGAGGAGCGTGGAGGCTCTGCGCACCGCCGGCCTCGGCGAGCAGTTCATGGACGACTCCACGGCGCTCTACAGCTTCGTGAGTGGCGGCACGCCTCTTCTGTTCCTCAATAGTGTCCTACATACCTGCGTGTCAAACTCAAGGAAAGCACGAAAGCCTGGAAATAATGCACGTCAAAAAGACTTATTTTAGCACCAGTTTTTGAAAAATATTTATATATATTTGAATTTTATTAGTAGTATTAATTTGGTTTTTACTTTTTTAATACATACTGTAAATCACGGTGTATAAACCGCACCCGTGTATAAACCCCCACCCCCATTTTCAGGCTCACAGCGGGGGAAAAAAAGAGTTGAGTTCATAAATGCTTGCCAACTCTTTCATCTCAAATCAACATGCGTAAAGGTACTACTTGTAAGCAATTTCAAAAAGAAGAAGAAAGGAGAAATCTGCCGTCCATCAATTCATCTGCAATAGAATTCATGTAAGAAAAGTTTGCCGTCAACTTGCCGATGATGTCCGCTCTCCAACGCCGGATGACTGACTCGTCCACACCGTGCTGCCGTCCTGCTGCCCGGTTCCCAAACTCTTCTGCATACCGGCAGACGGAGAGTTTGAACGCTGCGGTGAAAGATCGTCGTGGCGTTTTGAGAGGGTACAGGCCCGGTCACACCGCCCGAACTTTGCTGTAGTGTAGCTTTGCTGTCGGGGCGAATTTCGACAATGCTCGTCTCAAAATGGGAAAAAAATAGAAAACACGGGCGTTGTCCTAGCGGTGCACCACTGAAGCCGGCGTTGCTTTAGCCTTGATTTAATGGTAGCGAACGTTGGTTTAGCGGTGACGCGAGCGGTGATAGAGCGGCGTTCTGCGCATGCGGATCAGTTATCCATGTATTGTACAGAACACATAACGCTGCATTGCTTCAGTGTGAATTTGAATAAACTCCAACCTTGTATTGTATTTTACATCATCTGCAATGTTTTAATGGAAGCTTAGGTTAGCTTCAGTGTATATAGAGATCGTTTCACTGTGTGAAAAGACTGACAGCCGTCAGATAAGTTACAAACACAAGCATTTTCAGCAACTGTACAGCAGAGGGCGCTGAAGTCAAAGCAACTGTCTGACCCACAGACGGCTATTCTAAAATGGACTTGTACTCAATTTCTGCATCTGGTCACAGACCCGTCATCGTGTATAAACCGCACCCCGGTTTTTTGCGTCTTACCAGTGGAAAAAAGTGCGGTTTATACACGGTGATTTACGGTATACTTTCATTATTTTATTTTTTAGTTGTAATATTATCATACTTTTGGTTTTTTTTACGTATCAAAAATATTTATATTATATTTAAAAATATATTTGTTGTCAATTTTGACAGAAAAGTTTTTTTTTGTTGTCAGATCCAATTTAAAGTTAATATTTTTTTTATTATTGTTTATATATATTTATTTTTTATATTTGTATTAGTTTACATTTAATTACTGATTATTTATTATTGACAAATTATTATAAATATAATTATATTTTATTTAATATTTGTAATATTTTTGTAAAACAACATACAGTATATGTATTTTCTTATTGAAAAATATTTATATTACGTTAAGTTCAAAAATATATATATCTATAAATATCAAAAGGATAATCTATTTGTTGTCAATTTTGACAGAAAAGTACATTATTTTTGTTGTCAAATCCAATTGAAAATTGTTATTTATTAATTGGTTATGAATGAAAAGTGACTATAATAATTACTGATGATTTATTATGGACACAATGAATCTAAATAGAAATGGACAAGTGGCCCGCTGAGGGTAACCGTAAGCGTGACGTGGCTCACGGTGAAAAGGAGTTGTTTTAGTGGCACGTTTCTTTGCGCTCCCAGTCAGACACGTTGAAGAAGAGAGGCAGCGTGAAGGCCCAGACGTCGCTGTCTGCGGTGGAGCTGAGCGGTCAAGTCATCAAGAGAGGTTACCTGCTCAAGCAGGTAAGAAAGACCCTGCGCTTTTTCTTGAGGTGTTTGCGTCCTTGTGTCTCAGTGGACGTGTCCACCATCAGGGACACAGGAGGAAAAACTGGAAGATTCGACTCTTCGTGCTGCGCTCGCAGCCGTCTTTCCTTCACTACTACGACCCCACCAAGGTCAGGAACACGCATGTTCTTCTTTCTTCTGGTCGTCATGTCACACATCAAGTCTCCTTCCAGGACGACGTCAGCCCCGTCGGAGGATTTGCTCTCCGAGGCTCACTGGTCTCCTCGCTGGATGACAACGGCGTTCCCTCGGGTGCGTCTCAGCCACTCCGAAAACAAACAAACAAAAGTTTTCATGCATTCAAATTCAAGCTGCGAGCAGCGTCCAACGGGCAAGTCAGGGTAGGCGTGAGTCGGACGGCACGTGCATCCCATTCCCTGTGGCTGAGGAAGTGAGCGATGTATAGCTTCAAGGGGTCGTCTTCGTGGTGTGGACCAATTATGACGAAGATCTGACTTTGTAGAGCTGACTTATTAACCGGCCAATTGTCTGACTGATCCTCAAAGTTTGTTGCCATGCCCCGCCCACATCTCATACACCAGCCTAAAATCCTTTGTAATTTAACATCGCCCGTCTGTCTGCTGTCCGTGATTTTTATTTGGGCTTATTTGGTCAAAGGGCTTAGGACCAGTTCCTCCAAATAAAAGCCTTGGTTTTTCTCCAAAATTGTCGCCGGAGACCAAAACGGCAGACTTCCTCTTTGGTTTGGAACGTGGGTTCATGAGACTTTTTGTGCGTCCTGTCATGATTGACGTCGCCGCCAAATTAGGTGACGTTCTGTGAAGCTGGTGGCTGGGGCTCATTTGTTCAAAGTTTAAAGGGGGCGCTGCTGGGTGAGTTTTGGGGCTTCGTGTTCGGGACCCCTTAAATATTAACGTTTTTTCGCCAAACCTGATGCACAACAATAAATTCAAACGTTATTTTGGCGAGTCTTCATGCATGCTAAGGCATGAAATAAAATACCAATAAACATAGCACTTTCAAAAGTCAGGCAAATGTTACCGTGATTTTTTTTTTTGATGAATTTCTGAGAATAACTTCAAACTTTGAAAAATGTGTCTGAATACAGCAAGAAACAGGACTAAAAAAGTCATTTTACAACAATACATTCAAACGTAATGACGTTTAGTGCGACTCTCACGAGGAAAAGCCGTCATTTTGCAAGAATAAATTCAATCAAACTCTGACGATATTGTCCCGATAATACAAGAAAGAAAAAAAACCCAGTATTACCAGACTAAAATTGGAATATTTGGAGAAAAAAGAAACGGGACTCAAAGTCATTTTACGAGAGTTCATTCAAAATGTGATGAGGCAGCAGATGAGGAAAAGAAGCTGTCATTTTGTAAGGATGGATGCAAAGTGTTAGGAGACTACAGTTAGAATGTTACACGGAAAAAGCTGTCACCTTACAAGAGAAACATCGAAATATTATGTCACGTTTATGGAAATATTGGCAGGAGTTTTTGGAGAATGCATTCAAAATATGAGAATTTTACCTGAATGTTGCACGTGAAGGATTCAAGTCATTTTACAAGAAGAAATTGTTTCTCTATTTTGCCTGAATATCGCAGGAAAAATGTTACGGGACTAAATAAGTCATTTTACAAGAAGAAGGTATTATTTATTAAGTATTAAGTATTTATTAAGTATTATTTTTAAAAAGTTGTCATTTTATGAGAATAAGTTTGATTTTGTCTGAATATTTCACCCAAGATATTGCAAGACTAATTTATTTATTTATTGAATATTAAATATTATATTTAAAAAGTTGTCATTTTTTTAGAATAAATTACATGTCTGGATATTGCAGGAAAAATATGACAGATTGTACAAGAAAAAATTATTTATGTATTCAAAAAAATTATTTTAAGAGAATAAATTCCAAATATTATGTTACATAAAAATATTAGCAGGATTTTTTTATTTATTTATTTTTTTTTAGAATACAGTCCAAATATGAGAATTTTGTCTGAATGTTGCAGGAAAAATAAAAATATTCTGAGTCATTTTACAAATAAAAATAAATAATACAATGAAAAGAAATGATTTTATTAGATTTTTGAGTATTAAGTATTTCTTTTTTTAAGTTGTCATTTCATGCGAATAAATTCAATATTGCAGGGAAAAAGTCTGAGCATTACCCAACAAAAGTTTGAATATTTTGCAAAAAAAAAGAAGTCAGCATTTCATGACAACCAATTGAAAACATGACAAGGCGTTTCACTTGCCGTGTAGGGTGCGGACAGTATACTACAGGTATAAAAAGTCCTACTGTAAGTGGGCTCTTCTATTGGATGCCGGCGTCTGGCGTTCCTAATGCTGGTGCTGATGACTGCATCGTGTGTGTTTATGCGTCTTGTCTTGCAGGAGTGAAAGGCAACATTCAAGGCAACCTGTTCAAGGTCATCACGCAGTCAGACAGGCACTACTTCATCCAGGCTCCCAGCCACCAGGAGAAGATGGAGTGGATTGACGCCATCCGGGAGCACACATAGGCGCCACTTTGGGAGCTGCGGCGTATCCTCCCTCGCTGGGGTGCGCGACACATCCATCGCGACATGCTTCATCGTGCTTCTGTGTCCTTTTTTCAACGTTTTTGATATGAAACCTAACATTTCGCTGGCATTGCGCTCTCGGCTTGACAAGTCAGAGCAAGAGCAGCCTCGGGCGCCTCTTTGTTGCTTCACAGCCACAAATAGCAAGCAAAGACAAATTTAGTTGGAATATTGCAAGACAAAATCTCATAAGAAGAAGAATAGGAATTTAGGAAGGATATTATGTGCTGATAAAATCCTGCTTTTATGTGAATAAACACATGAGATTACGAGCATTTAAGAGAGAAAAAACATTTCAGGAGATGGCTCATTTAGGCCAGGGGTCACCAAGGTGGTGCCCGTGGGCACCAGGTAGCCCCCCACGACCACATGAGGTGCCCGCAAGCCTGCTTTTCATTCAGGTTTTCAGCTAATCATGAAAGAACAGCAGAAAGAAAAGTATTGTGAAACATAAGATGTGAGTCGTGGACACCAGCATTTTGTTCATGTTCTGGTAAAACAAGCATATTTGATCTGTTTCTACAAAAACGAGTAGCTCGTGGCCATTTTCATTTTCTAAAAGTAGCTCTCACAAGAAAAAACCTTGGGTGACCCCTGATTTAGGCCAACTAGGTCAGAATATTACTAGAATGAGAATGGGAATAAAGTCCAAATGTTATACTTGATAGGGAATATTATGTTGTTATACGAGAATAAGGTGGGAATATTTCAAGATTCATGTTGGAATATTACAAGAAAAAAGTCATTAAAATGGTCATTTTATGAGAAGAAACTGAAAATACTTTAGGAAGGATATTATGTGGTAAGAAAATCCTGTTTTTATGGGAATAAACGCATGAGATTCTCAGCATTTATGAGAGAAAAAAATCATTTTGGGAGATGGATCATTTTATGACAATGAAGCAGGAATATTACTGGAAAAAGATGCAATTTTATGAGAATAAAGTCCAAACATGACCGTTTACAGGGAATATTATGAGGGAAATCTTTGTCGTTATACGAGAATAAAGTGGGAATATTTCAGGGTTAATGTTGGAATATTAGGATGAAAAAAAGTCCTAATTTTAGGGGGAAAAAAATGAAAATATGAGGATTTAGGTGGAATATTACAAGAAAAAAACTCAGAAAAAGGTTGTGAATTTATGAGAACAAATTGAAAATACTTTTTCCTGCTTTCGTGTGAATAAACGCATGAGATTATGAAAAAAAATCTTGATTTCAGGAGACTGATCTTTTTATGACAATTAAGTGGGAATATTACTAGAAAAAAGATGTCAATTTATGAGAACAAAGTCCAAATATTGTAACACTTTATAGGGAATATTATGAGGAAAATCACATTTTATTCTCACGTCTTTTTTTCCACACATTTGAACATGAATATGAATATTGATGTAAGTTAAATGTGAATAATCTCCTTTCTACACGAGCAGCGGAAGAGGAATGACAATGAAGCCGGGAGGAGACGCTCGTATGATTAAAAGAAAAAGCGGCGGCATGTGAACAATATGCAATATCGATGAGTCAGCACGTTGAAGGCACTTTGCGTGATGACAAAGTGGGACACGACAAAGCTCATGGATCGACCGTATTCTGACCCTCTTCCCCTACCGCAGCGCCCCCATCAGGCCACTTTTGTGAGGCGCACGTCCCCGAAGACCCGCAAGGCGGTGAGGCTGTCCAGCTGGGGAAGACGATGACTGAAGCCGCACAGAGGCTGGCCGTCCACCAGGATGCGAAACTGCTGGTGCTCGCAAACGATCTCCATCTAATGACAGGATGAGGACACTTTATTAGGAACACCTGCCCTGACACACGTCACAACATCCCCCGCTGCAACGACATGTTTTATGTGATTCGCAATATATGAAATAAGATTGGCTATAGTAGAACAAATAAAAACATTAATTTGTATCATAAAGTGTACTGCTTAATATTAACAGTCAATAAAAATAAACAAAGTTTACAAAATTTGTACAACAGCAGTAAAATACTTTGACATCTGTGACTATATATGTAAAATAAAACATTTTATAATACAGTACAGTATATAGAAACTGACTTTAGCACTTTTGAGTGCTAAATAATAGATGTTTTCCTAATTATAAATATTACTACTACTACTAGTGTGATATTAACATTATATAAAAATAAATGACGGCTAAAAAATCAGTACAACAGTACTAAAATATGCATACGTGTATGTACAGTGGTGTGAAAAAGTGTTTGCCCCCCCTTCCTGATTTCTTCTTTTTTTGCATGTTTGTCACACTTCAATGTTTCAGACCATCAAACAAATGTAAACATTAGTCAGTGACAACACAACTCAACACTTGATGCACTTTTGAAATGAAACGTTTTATTATGAGTGGTTGGCCCCCCCTTAGCAGCAACAACTGCAATCAAGCGTTTGTGATAACTTGCAATGAGTCTCTTCCAGCGCTGGGGAGGAACTCATCTTTGCAGAATTGTTGTCATTCAGCCTCATTGGAGGCTTTTCCTTTTGAAGGTCATGCCACAGCATCTCAATAGGATTCAGGTCAGGACTTGGACTAGACCACTCCAAAGTCTTCATCCATTCAGAGGTGGACTTGCTGGTGTGTTTTGGATCATTGTCCTGCTGCAGAACCCAAGTTGCTTTCAGCTTGAGGTCACCAACAGATGGCCGGACATTCACCTTCAGCAGAATTCATGCTTCCATTTATCACAGCAAGTCTTCCAGGTCCTGAAGACCATCACACTACCACCACCGTATTTTACTGTTGCTATGATGTTCTTTTTCTGAAATGGGGCGTTACTTTTACGCCAGATGTAATGGGACACACACCTTACAAAAAGTTCAACTTTTGTCTCGTCAGACCACAGAGTATTTTCCCAAAGGTCTTGGGGGTCATCAAGATGTTTTCTGCCAAAATTGAGACAAGCCTTAATGTTGTTTTTGTTCAGCAGTGGTTTTGGTCTTGGAACTCTGCCATGCAGGCCGTTTTTGCCCAGTGTCTTTCTTATGGTGGAGTCATGAACACTGACCTTAACTGAGGCAAGTGAGGCCTGCACTTCTTTGGATGTTGTTATGGGGTCTTTTGTGACCTCTCGGATGAGGTCTCTCATGACAATAAAACTCTGTTGAGTTGTCACTGCGCTCTCGGGGTCATTTTGGTTGGGTTGGCCGGCCCCTCCTGGGAAGGTTCACCACTGTTCCATGATTTGGCCATTTGTGGATAATGACTCTCATTGTGGTTTGCTGGAGTCCCAAAGCTTTAGAAATGGGTTAATTTAAAAACTACATTTTGTGTTCGTTTGTGTTGTTGTTGACTAATATTTCCATTAGTTTGATGATCTGAAACATTTAAGTGTGACAAACATGTGAAAAAAATAAATCAGGTTGGGGCAAACACTTTTTCACACCACCGTATACAGTATGTATAAAATATAATGTGAAGCTTTTATTCCACATGGTCCCTGTCTTTAAGTCCAGTCAAGGTTGTGGTGATGACGGTCACTGTTGTTTGTCTTCCAAGTGACACGAGGAAGGTGAAAATACCTTAAAGGGCTCTCCTGGCGCGAAAGGGAAGAAGGAGAGGGTGTTTTCAGCCCGACCCCACTTCCCAGCCAATCGGGCGTTGCGCTGGACGGCCTTGTCCGTGAAGCTGACCTTCAACTGGAGACCCACGTCGCCCTCACAGTCCTGTGACTCGTCCTCCTCATCTTCGTCTCTCTGCGGCTTACTGGACACCACCACCTCAATGCTGCACCAAAAAAAAAAAAAAATTCTCAAGAACCCATGTCATGCCACTAGGGGGCGGGTTTGGATGGTACCTATACATTGCTATGCTTTGCTGTGATGCGTCACATGTCATTTCTTGACTTTACACGCCGATAACGTCAAATCATCTTACTACACCGTGCGGTTAGAGTGGGGTGACCAAAGTGTGGCCCAGCGGCCATTTGCAGCCCACTGCTGCTTCTTTATTAGAATGCGGCAC
The DNA here is from genome assembly GCF_027744805.1 of Dunckerocampus dactyliophorus. Classification (NCBI taxonomy): domain Eukaryota; kingdom Metazoa; phylum Chordata; class Actinopteri; order Syngnathiformes; family Syngnathidae; genus Dunckerocampus; species Dunckerocampus dactyliophorus. Next base: position 1,605,802 of record NC_072831.1, read on the forward strand.
ATTCTAAAACAACTAAGACATTTTTTAAAAAACAACCGCAACAATTGAAAAATCAGCTGTAATTTTATGAGAATAAAGTCAAAATATTAAGAGAAAAACGGTGCAGTTTTACAAGAATAATATCATAATTTTATGACAAAAAATAACATCATGGCATAGAGTTGAAATATTTAAAAACATTTCTTTTTTTAAAATAGGGTTGCAATTTTTGGAAAATTAGGTTGCAGATAAAGTTATAATGTCACAAGAATAAAGTCAAAGTATTATGGGAATACAGTCAGAATTACCAGAAGAAAATTTACAAGAAGAAAGTTGAAATAGTTGGCAAATTTAAAAAAACAATAATAGAAGAAATGGGGGGAAAAAACAGGTGTGATTTTACGAGAATGAAGTCAAAATATTGAGAGAAAAAAGAGCATTCTGACGCGAAAAAAGTGCTAGTTCTACGAGAATAAACTTGTAAGATTATGAGGAAAAATAATGTTATTTTAGTAGCATAGACTTGAAAAATTCAAGAAAAAAATGTTATTTAAAAAAAAACCCTCATAATATTATGTGTAACAAACAAAACAAAATACATTTGTTTATGGAAAATTAGGTTGGGGAAAAGCTGTAATATTACTGGAATAAAATTTACAAGAAGAAAGTTGAAATAGCTGGAAAATAAAAAAAAACAACGTCAGAAACGGGGAAAATATTTAGAAAAAATATTTTACAGGAATAACACCATAATATTGGGAGAAAAAAAACAACAAAATATTAAAGAAAGATGTTATTTTTTAAAAGTGAAGTTTTTGGAAAATTAGGTTGCGGATTAAGTTATAATGTTACCAGAATGAAGTCGAAATTAGTTGGAAAATTAAAAAAAAACAACAACAGCAGAAATGGGGAAAAAACAGCTATAATTTTACAGGAATAAAGTCAAAATATCGAGAGAAAAAATGAATATTGTAATGAGAAAAAAGTAGCAGTTTTACAAGATTAAACTTGTAATATTATGAAGAAAAATAATGTCATTTTAGTGGCATAGAACTCGAAACATTTAAGAAAAAATATGTTTTTTTTTTTTTTTTAAAGTCAGACTATTATGAGAAATAATTTGTTTTTGAAAATTATACGTTGGGCAAAAATTATACAATTACAGGAATAAAGTCAAAATATTATGGAAATAAAGTCATAATATGTCAAAAAGAAAATTCAGAAAAATTATTTAATAAAAAAGTGGAAGTACTTGGAAAATATTTGTGTGGGGGGGGGCGGAGTGGCGTTCATATTAATATGTTTTTTCACCTATATGACAAAAGCGAGATGCACTTTTTTCTTGAAATATAATATAACCTCTTCGCACATTTTAAAAATATCAACGTGCCAAAGTTGCATCCTTTCATGTTTCACTCTGTGGTAAGGTTTGGACACCCCCGTTTTAGCGCAATAACCATGTCGCAAGGAAATGCTACCACTACCACGAAACATATTCATACTCCTACTGTGTGCTTGTCCAGAAACAACAATGCCGCGTGTGATGCCAGTCGTCAATCAACCCACCTCTTGGGTTTCTTGTCAACGATTCCCATCACCACCAGCTTCATGGAAGGCCGCAGACCGCCCTTTATCTCGCCGATGTACTCCCCCTGTCAGACAATGCACGTAGAAAGAAAAAAGAAAATGTCTTTTTCTGTGTGAAACAAAGAAACGGAAGCTCGTACATACATTGGCTTTCTTGTCCGTGTCCTCCATTCCACTCAGGGCGTGACGCAGTGTAGTGGCTTGGAGAGGGGATGCCAAGGAGGACTGGTTCTGCCGCCAGCCTGTTACCATAGAAACAACCTCTCTATGAGGCACTGACGGCGGAGAGACGGTTATCTTATGCTAAACAAGATGCGGGCACGTTTTCCCGACATCTTTTTTCCTTTCCGTTGTTTTTTCTGCACTAACCCATACCAGGTAATATTTGCTTTACAAAATACGGGGAACTTTCCGGAAAAATAAATAAGGGAAATTCTGATCTTCCACTGGGCCACGTCTCTTTTATTTTGAAGGCCTGACTTTCCGGGTGCCCGAGTGTTGCCGAGAGGACCAGAAAATGTGCTGCTCCGGAAGAATAGGTTCCATTTTTTTTTTGCGAGCTCTCGCAATAATTCGTCTTTTTCATCATAATTTTTTTCCACGTCCCCTCAGGGGCTCTGTATATTTTAACTTTCATGGGGAGAGGGGGTCATAGTTTGCCTCCACATAGCGAAAATCGGGTGAAAATCCATAATATAATTTACATCTTCAGCATTTGCCTCTTCGGTATCGCATACCTTACAATTGTAGAGGTATAAAGTCATACTATAAATACAGAAATACATTTTCAATTCCGTGTCGTCTTTTGAAAATGAAATGCTAACATCCGGTCCTAGTCCGTGTTGCTGGAAAGACATCTATTGGAGGAAAGGAAATACAGTGATTAGCCATACATCGGATTCTTTTACTTGTGTGCACTGCTTGTCCTATACGTAAACAGTCATACCAGAAACGCAACAAATGTGATGCTCTTACTTTGAAGTTCCAACGCAAAAATCCGCCCTGAACACGAAAATAGCGGAAATACAATCCCCTTAAATGTCAATAAGTTTTGCTAGATCTTGCCAAAACCGATGCTGCCTCTGCGTAACCTCGTAAACTACACGCTTAGTCTTATTTGCGTTCTCTCGTGCGTTTAAGAGAAATCATACAAAAAACAAATCTAATAAATACACGAAAACAAGTAGAGGCTGAAGTCATTTTTACTTCAGGAAATGTCGGACAATAAACTTAGCTTTGCAGTAGATACATTGCAGTATTTTCGGCAAAATCCGAAGACAGCGTACGACTTCGTGTTTGACCAACCAGCTGCCGTCCAGGGCAGCTGGTTGGGTCTGCTGGTTGGTCAGCTGGTTGATCAGGTGATCAAGTCACATGATTCCTCATTGAATGGCTGGCATGTAGTTAAAGCTAGCAATGTAAGAGTGCTATAGCTAGCAGTGTAAACAAGCCCCACCGATCGTGCGGGGGGACAGCGACAGAATGACATGAGTAAGTAGGGTAAGTAGACTTAACCTTCGAACTGGGCTGGCAGGACTGTTTTATCGACATTACCGAAAGTTAGCGCGGACTTTCGGCAAGACTGAAGCTAATGCTAATGCTAACTTGACATATAGCCACTTGTCATTTCCGTGAAAGGACTATTGCTTCATGTAAACCCATCTGGATTTTCTCTTTAGTCATGCCAGCAACGTAAATGAAAGTATTTTTTGGACTTTATATCACTTAAGCTGTTGTTGTGCAAACCTGAATTTGGGATCAATATAAACCATGGATGTCCAAACAGAGGCCCTGGGCCGTTTTTTTTTTTATTGGCCTGCGGTATGAAAGTTAATTTGTTTCTTTATTATTTATTTTTTAAGCACAGAATTTATGTAGCTGAATTTTATGAATTTTATGAATCTAACTTTTTTACGTGATTTTATACAGAAAACTTCATTGAATAAAAACATTGCATGCAAAATGCATGTCTTTTGAAATTCACTGCATTAAAATACAGACACTAAAAATTCAGTTGGTTAAAATACAATTTTTTACAATTCCCTTGATAAAAATTTGTCTCAAAATTGACATATACACTTCAAATTAAGACTCAGTGTATCGATTCTGTCTCAGAGCCAGCGAATCAGGTATAAAGTGCATCGTCACATGACACGGGTCTTCCAAAAAATGGAAGTGTATGTGTGAGTTTTGAAACATCTAAATTACTTGCACAGATTTTTTTTACACTGATTATCTGGAAACTGAATTGTTAAAATACTATGTTTTAACATGTTTAACTATGTTTTTTTAACGCTAACTTTTCATATCAAATCTTATTCAATTCCATTTTTCAGCATAATATCATGTAAAAAAAGCCAAAATAATTTCACAAAATTGAAATGCAATAAATTGATTTACATAAATTTAAAGTCCAAAAAAGTCTTTAGTAATATAGAAACAAATGAACCTTCATCCCACCGCCCATTTTGCAAGAGAACACAGCATACACTAGGTCCCCAACTTACGAACACAATTGGTTCCAGACGACCGTTCTTAAGTGGAATTGTTCTTAAGTAGGGTAAAAGGTAGTATTACCAATGATATAGGTACTACATGTACGTGTATACATATACAGTATATGTGTATGTATGTAAATATGAGTTTGGATGCAGTAGTAATATTAAACCAGGATAATTCATGAAAAAACAATAATAAAAGTGATATAATAATACGTAATGATAAATGTTATTTACCTTTGAAGAGGAGTGGTCGAGCATACGTCGTTGTGGAGGAGGAGGAGGAGTTATTTAAAAAAGTACAAATGGTGGTGGTGGTTAGACTCTTCTAAAAGAGGTAGTGTTCTGTGGGTGGTGTAGAATTAAGCAGGCCTATTAACTCTTCATAAACTTTAATCACACGCTCTGTCAGGGTTGTATCATACAACTACAATTTAGCTTTCCATTTCTCCTTTACACTCTCTCCCCAGCATCTTCCTCTCCTGTTGGTCCCATTAGCAGTGTAACAGTGCCCTCTACTGGTCAAGCATGTAGCGGTATAAATATGGAGTTACTACAAGGCAAAATACATGAAAATGTAGACCAGTCAGCTTGCATTCGTATCTCCGAATGTTCACAAGTCGGATGTTCGTAAGTTGGGGACCTAGTGTACAGTATATGAAAAATTAGACAATTTATTAAGAATTTATTAAGCTACATGACACTGTGGGTTCCCTTAGCAGCTCCTTCAGCAGCAGACTGTTACACCCACGGTGTAAGAAGGAGAGGTTCCGCAGGTCCTTCATACCGACCTCTGTCAGGCTCTACAACACCTGCACCACCTGAACCATGTTGTAGTCACTATGTATTCTTTACTTGCGTATCTTGCTTGCTGCTGTAACAAGTGAATTTCCCTGCTGTGGGATTAATAAAGTACAAATACAAATATAAAGAGGAAAAAAAATAATTAATGAAGAATGCCATCATTTATATTCTGAAAAAATATAATTTTAGCAGCAAAGTTGAAGTAAAGAAAAAAGACATTTGTTTTAAAGTCGTAATATTATGAAAAACAAACAAAACAATGAATAAAATTGTAATGTTTGGAAAATAAGGTTGAAGACAAGTTATAATATGGGAATTAAAGTCAAAATATGATACACTGCTCAAAAAAATTAAAGGAACACTTCGAAAAATTAGGAGCATGCCCCGACGTTGTCAGGCATGCGTACAAGCACGTGGGGGCCACACAAACTACTGAGAATCATTTTGAGTTGCTACAATGACATTTTAGCTAAATGGACCAGTGTGCTGCATCATTTTTTCACTTTCATTTTTGGGGTGTCTTTGATTTCCCCCCTCTATAGGGTGATCATTTTCATTTCTATCAAATGATGTGGCATCATTTTGTTACTAATACATCACCCACTTATTATCAGGAAACATATTCAACATCATTTTTCCCCCAGTTTAGATCTGATGTGTTTTCAAAGTGTTCCTTTCATTTTTTTGAGCAGTATATTTGGTATTATGAGGAGAAAATTTACAAGAAGAAAGTTTGAAATCGTTGAACTGAAAAAAAACAGAAATAAAATTGTAATTTTACAAGAATAAAGTCAAAAAGTTAAGAGAAAAAAGAATAACTTAATAATATGAGGAAAAAAATGTCATTGTAGTAGCATAGAGTTGAAATAGTCAAGAAAAAAAGTTTTTTTTTTAAGTCGTAATGTTCTGAGAAACAAAACAAAATATATTGTTTTTGGGAAAGTAGGTTGGGGGGAAAAGTTATAATATTATGGGAATAAAGTCATAACATTACTAGAAAAAGTCGTCATCTTAAAGCTTCAGTTTCTAAAAATGTTTCTAAAATTTTTTAAGTCGTAATGTAAGAAACAAATCAAAATAAATTAAAAGTAGGTTGGGGGGGAAAGTTATAATATGATGGGAATAAAGTCATAATTTTACGGGAAAAATGTAATATTCTGAGCAAAACAATTTTTAGAAGCATGGAGTTTGAAGTATTAAAAAGGAAAATATTTTAGTCTTAATAAAAAAAGTTGTTTTTGGAAAATTAGGTTGGGGAAAATGTTGATGATGTTATAGGAATGAAGTCGTAATATTACGAGAAGAAAATGTATGATTATTAAAGAAAGTGGAAATATTTGGGATAAAATGTGGAAAAAAGAAAAGAGCAAAGTTAATATTCTTACTAGGCTTTGTCACCTATGCACCCCTCATCAAAATCTTAAGACCAGTTGAAAAATTGCTAGAATTTTCATTTTGCACATTTGGATCTTAATGAGGTTTTAAGTAGAGCTACAATATGCAAAACAAGAAGGGGGGGGTGAGACAACAAGCATTTTGAAAAAGTCATTAATTGAAAACAACAATTCAACTGAAATAGGCTGTTTATCAGCTGATCAAAAAAAACCTCTCCAAACCAGAACCAAAAATGTTGTCAGTAGGACTCAGTAATGAGGAGCTCCACCGTTCTTGTTCATCACTTCCAAAATGGCTTTGGGCATGCTTGATGTCAGTGTTTCCAGGAGGCTAGTGGGAACATTGCTCCAAGTGGTGAAGATGGCTTCACCAAGGCCATCAACTGTCTGGAACTGATGGCCATTTTTAGAAACTTCCCTTGCCATCCATCCCAAATGTTCTCTATGGGATTGAAATCAGGATGGTCCAAAAGAGCTAAACTTTTGATCAGCTGATAAACAACCTATTTCAGTTGAATTGTTTTCAAGAAATGACTTTTTCAATATGCTTGTTGTCTCACCCCCCCTTCATGTTTTGCATATTGTAGCTCTACTTAAAACCTCATTAAGATCCAAATGTGCAAAATGAAAATTCTAGCAATTTTTCAACTGGTCTTAAGATTTTGATCAGGAGTGTATGACAAAGCTGAGATGCACTTTATTCTCTAAATATGTACAGTATATAACTTCTTAGTACATCTAGTACAAAAGTGGCAAAGTTGCATCCTATCATTTTCCACTCTGGACACACGTGATGTAAGCAGTCTGACAAGCTGCCTTAGAGACATTGAAATGATTGCTATTTTGCTTCAAGGTCAAGAAGCCCCCATCCCCTGGAACACCTGAGCACACCTTCACTGAGCCAGATCAGTGCCCCAATGGAGCCGGCCTCGCATCCCATTGGCTGTGAGGCCAAGACCTCGCTGCGGGACCTCTTTGAATACTTCAAGAGGTGCCTGAGGTGCGGGGAGTGGGAGCTGGCCAGCGCCTGCGTGCCACAGCTGGTCAGGTCCGCAGGAGGACACTCGGGGAAGCTTCAGGAGATACTGAAGGCTGCTGTCTGTCATCCTTACAAGCTGAAGTGGGTACACATCATACTGTGTTCCAGTGCTTTTCCTAGCTTTGTTTCAGTTCATTTTCATGTTTTTTTTTTCCCCAAATAAATGTGCCTTTTTAGATGGCAGTCTATGGGCAGTCCGCACAAGCTGGCTTGGTTTTGGCTTCAAGTCTTGGAGAAATGGACAGAAGAGCAGGTAAAGTGGAACTAACACACAGGTGTCAAACTCAAGACCTGGGGGCCAGATTCGGCACGCCGTAGTGTTTTGTGGCCTGCGAAAGCTTGGAAATAATGCACATCAGAAAGACACTTAGGCTTTTATTATTTTATGATTTTTAGTGTTGTTTTCTGAAATTATTTTTATACATACACACAGTAAAAAACCAAAAAACCAAACAGTTTTCCTGTTTACGGTATATATTTATTGTAAAACAAAATAAAAAACAATGCAAGACTTTTTTATTTGATTGTTTTTAGTATTACTATTGTATTACTATTATTTATCCATCCATTTTCTTTGCTGCTTTTCCTCATTAGGGTCGGGGGGTACTTTTATGTATGTGCATTTTTATTAAAAAAAAATATATATATATATATATTTATAGTTAAAAAATAAAATAAATGTCGTCTGAGCTATCCTTCAGAGGACATGGCAAGCCCATCTTACAGAGGTACTATCCCTCCCTTAACATCCCGTATACCCCAATATTTTTTTTTTCAACCATGCTTCAACAGAAATATTGAAAAAAATAAACTCATGAAACAGGCCTGGACCAAAATGATGGCACCCCATAACTTAATATCTTGTTGCACATCCTTTTGAGGCAACCACTGCAATCAAACGATTCCTGGAAGTGTCAATGAGACTTTTGCACTTCTCAGTAGGTATTTTGGTCCACTCCTCATGAGCAAATGACTCCAGTTGTCTCAGGGTTGAAGGGTGCCTTTTCCAGAAGGCATGTTTCAGCTCCTTCCAAAGATGAAGGCCAGGGCTCATAGAAGGCCACTTTAGAATAGTCCAGTGTTGTCCTCTGAGCCATTCTTGGGTGTTTTTAGCTGTGTTTTGGGTCATTGTCCTGTTGCAAGACCCATGACCTGCGACTGAGACCAAGCTTTCTGACACTGGCCAGCACATTTCTCTCTAGAATCCCTTGATAGTCTTGAGATGTCATTGTACCCTGCACAGATTCCAGACACCCTGTGCCAGATGCAGCAAAGCAGCCCCAGAACATAACAGCCTGCTCCATGTTTCACAGTAGGGACAGTGTTCTTTTCTTGATCTGCTTCATTTTTTCGTCTGTGAACGTAGAGCTGATGTGCCTTGCCAAAAAGTTCCATTTTTTCTCCTCTGTCCATAGGACATTCTCCCAGAAGCTCATGTAGTCTGGCAAAGTCCAGTCTGGCTTTTTTAGGACTTGTTTTCAACAGTGGGGTCCTCCTTGGTCTTCTCCCATTAAGTCCACTGTGGCCCAAACAACGACGGATGGTGGGATCTGACACTGATGTTCCTTGAGCTTGAAGTTCGCTTTTAATCTCTTTACAAGTTTTTCTGGGCTCTTTCGTGACCATTTGTATTATCCGTCTCTTTGATTTGTCATCAATTTTCCTCCTGCGGCCACGTCCAGGGAGGTTGGCTACAGTCCCATGGATCTTCCATTTCTGAATAATATGTGCAACTGTTGTCACAGGAACATCAAGCTGCTTGGAGATGGTCTTCTAGCCTTTACCTTTAACATGCTTGTCCATCATTTTCTTTCTAATCTCCTGAGACAATGTTTTCTTTGCTTCCTCTGGTCCATGTTGAGTGTGGTACACACCATGTGACCAAACAGCACAGGGACTGACTGTAGTCCTATCTATAGGCCCAGGGACTGATGGCAAGGTTGTAGACACCTGTTAGTGGACACACTTTGAATTGACATGTCCCTTTGCTCACAATATTTTCACTCTTTTCTAGGGGTGCCATCATTTTGGTCCAGGCCCGTTTCATGAGTTTATTTTTTTCAATATTTCTGTTGAAGCCTGGTTGAAAAGCAATGTGTGACGTTCATTGGCTACATTTCATAGAATTTTTATCTATTATTACTTTTTTCAGTTTCAAGTTATTTCTGTGACCATTGTGAGTTTTTCTTTCGTTGAACGGAGGGTACCAACACTTTTGTCCACGTGTGTAACATCATTATAGCCCTCGTATTACCCAATTTAGTAGACACAATCAGAGTTAATAAGCCATTTAAGGCTTAAATGAAACTCCTGTTCGTGTGTGTTGCAGTAAATGCCAGTAGGGACTTTGGTGGCGGGTGGACAGATATGAGGACAGGAAGTGGCATCGGAGGTTCAAAGTTGAGATTTAGCTTTTATGATCATTTAAACCTTTTCTGGTGATCACGTCTGGCCCTCTCACTAAACACAGAAAACAGCAACAGCAGAAATGTGTGATATTTATATGCATTGGTAACCATTCAATTCCCCATGGCAGGTTTCTCCTAGCATCAAAAGAGAGCTGGAGTTCCTCCTCCTGTTGGAGCATCTGTGGTCAGAGGGCCTCGAGGAGCCTCTTCTTCAGGTTGCACTGTCTGACCCTATTAGTCATCTCTCGCTATCTATTGCAGACTATGACATCACCTGTGTTCCAGCAGCAGGTGCAGCAGGCGTTTAGCACCTCAGAAGCGCTAACGTCCACGCATGCCGCCGTGGAGTGTTGCCTGCAGACCTTACTGGAGAAGAAGAGGCCTCGACTTGCTCAGTTGCTCGCTCATTTCTTACAGGTACCGTGCCATCAAATTGCAGTAGGGTAAGCCCTCGCTAATAAATTAATTCCTGCCAAGTAGGATCCCTTATTTGAAATTATGAAATGTTTTGGTAGAGCATAAAAAAACCTGTTTACCACCGCTTAACATTAATAAAGCCCTCTAGATATTAAATACCACCCTTTATAGTCACCTTTACACTCCAATTAGTAGACATAATAAGAGAAAACAAGGCATAAGAGACAAAACCTTTTTACCGCCTTCCAAATACGCTTTTTAACATTATTAGAGCTCTCTAGACACAAAATAATACCCCTATAGTCACCTTTACACTCTGATTACCCAATATAGTCAACATAATAAGAGAAAATAAGACATAAGACACATAAAACCTTTTGACTGCCTTCTAAATGTGCTTTTTAACATTATTAGAGCCCTCTAGACATGAAATAAAACCCCTAGTCACCTTTACACTCCAATTACCCAAACCCAATATAGTAGACATAAGACAAAGTAAGACATAATTAACCTTTCTACCACCTTCTAAATATGCTTTTTAACATGATTAGAGTTCTATAGACAAACTGTAACACCTCTAAAATTGCTTTTACACACTACGATTACTCTATCGTAGACAAAAGAGAAAATAAGACATAGCAAACCTGTTTACGACCTTCTTAATATGCTTTTTAACATGATTAGACCCTCTACACATGAAATAACACCCCTACAGTCACCTTTACACTCCTATTACCCAGTATTGTACCCACACTTAAGAAATGTTCTTTTTGTAAACGTCATAATATTATGAGGAACAAACAAAATCAGGAAAAAGTTGTAATTTTTGGTTAAATTAGGTTGGGGAAAAGTTATGATACTATGAGAATAAGGTCCAAATATTAGATAAAAGCAAATATCATACAAACAAAAAAAAAACAACAACAGCAGCAGCAGAAATAGGAAAAAAAACAGCTGTAATTTTAGCTTGGGGGAGAAAGTGAAAATATTATGGGAATAAAGACAAAATATTATGGGAATAAAGTTGTAACTACAAGCAGAAAATTTGCAAGAAGAAATAGTTGGATGAAAAACAAGAAATGGAAAGCACAGCTGTAATTTTACCAGAATGATGTCAAAATATTAAGAGAAAAAAAGTTTTTTTCTAACGAGAAGAAAAGTCTCAAATTTATGACAAACTTGTAATATTATTACGATAATGTCATTTAATAATGTCATTTTAGTAGCATAGAGTGTTATTTTTGTTAATGTTATTTTTCTAAAAAGTCAATGTGCAGAAACAAACAACAAAATAAAGTTAGAATTTGTGGAAAATTAGGTTGGGGAAAAAGTTACAATATTATGGGAATAAAGTCATGATATTATTAAAGAACATTTACAGGAAGAAATTTGAAATTGCTGGAACACTTAAAAATAAAAACAGAAATAATTTTTCAAGAATAAAGTCAAAATATTAAGAAAAAAAGCATTTTCTAACAAGAAAAAAGCTGCAATTTTACAAGAATATACTGGTAATATTATGAGGAAAAATAATGTCATTTTAGTAGCATAGAGTTGAAATATTCAATAAAAAATACCTTTTTTTTTTTTTTTTTTTAAGTTGTACAAATATGAGGAACAAACAAAAAAAATTTGGTTGTGGAAAACGTTATATCATGAGAATAAAGTCAAAATATCGTGTGAATAAAGTCTGAATATTACCAGGAGAAAATTTACAAAGGAAGTTGAATTATTCACAAAACAGCAAAAATGGAAAAAAGAGTGAAGTTGATATGAATAATCTTCTTTTTCATCTGTGAGACAAAGCTAAGATGCACTTTTTTCTTGAAATATATGTAACGTCCTAGCATATCTACATGTGTTGCTTTACAAAATATCATCCTCTCATTTTTCACTATGTGGACGTCGCTGGAGAGAAAAGCGTGTGAGCACGCCTGGTTTACGTTTTTGTCCCATAAGAAATGCTAACAAATGTTGCATCTCGTTTAGGGTGAGTCGAGCATCAGCGGCGCCGCCCTGCAGCACGTGTTCATCCGCCACCTGCTGGACAAACTAGCAAAGCCCGAGACCGGAGCGGGGAGGTCGGACGATTGGGTGGAGGAGACCTACAGCGTGTTGGCTGTGATGCCGTGGAACGCCAGCGGTGGCAACGGCCAGTTGGAGGCGCTGTGCGAAGCACTGTGGGCGGCCATAGACGGGCCGCTGACGGAGGAGAGGGTCCTGAGCTCGCTGCTTCGGCCGCAATGCGACGATCTCGTGTCGGCGTACGGCTCGGCCACGCTGAGGCTGCAGAGGGATCGTCTGCTGAGGAGCGCGCCTGACCCCCCAGGTGCGTCCCACCGCCCTGTTGGTTGCACCCTCACCTGTTTGTTGAGTAACATTGCCGTATTTTTCTTTTTCAGTGCACCTATCCGAAGCAGGAAAACTGTCTCTCAGTCTGTGTTGCCATAAGGATCGTCCATCTGTGTGGAAGATGATCTACTTTGAGTGCCTGAGTAGCGGGAAGCACTTCCTTGAGCAGGTCTTGGTAAGTGGACTCACCCCACATCCTGTTTGGAGCTCACTAGTTTGAATGTTATAAAACAAAACAAAACTGGGGCCTCACTTGTAGAAATCTGACTAAAAGTCTGCGTGTGCCAGAAACCCAAAATGTGCGTATGGACAAAAATATTCAGACCTAAAAAAAAAAAAAAAAAGAGGTAGCATACGCACACATTCATGCAATTTGTGCTTCATCTGCTGTCCCAATGTGCCTACGCAACTCCACCCCACGTCACGCCCCCTCCACACTGTTAATTTGCCATAAATGGTCAATGCAAAGTGGCTCATGAATGCGACGTCCGTATTTAATGACCCTTGACTGCATTACGCTCGGTTCTTCTGAATCATGGCTGCTGAAAATGCCAAAGATGAAGAAGTGGAACTTCACTGAAACTGAGGTGGACATCTTAGTTGGAGAGCTGGAGGCCCGTAAAAACATGTTTGGAGGACACAGCAGTGGCATAACAAGAGGGAGCAGTGGCGGAGCTACTGTATGTGTTGACCAAGGGTGACCATGCCCACCTGTCAGGTTCAAACTCCTGTGACACTTGTAAAACACAGCAAAATTACAGAAGAGACAAGACAACAAACGTATCTTTTTACTCGCGAGGAGAACGGAAAGGTCGCACCAGAGTTGCCTTCCCAAACCGCTCTGAATACGTTCTCTGAGCTCTCGCTTTTTATTTGGGTGTTCCCTATCTACAAGGTTGTGCAACTCTAAGGGATGGGGTGAGCAACGCAGCTGCACAACTGTGCTTGTCTTTTCTTATATGTATGCGTCTCTGTGGCAGTTATCAGTAATACATGTGTGGTATGAAACACATTTCAGCACAGCCTCGAAGGACATCGGTTAGTATGTGACTGCATCCTTGGAGTCAGCAGACACCGTGGCGCCGTGAGTCGCCATCTTCTCTGTTGCTAGGTCACCGCTGCATTCCTAAAACAGACATTCCTACAGGGCAACACACTTTCACACTACTACGATACATGCGTGATAATTATACTGCTGGTTAATTATGTCCAGTTCCAACACCACTCTTGGTCACTCTCCGGCCACCCCACTGGCAATCTAGACATTTCAGGTATCGACTTATTGCCACCGCTATGTGAGAAATGGTCTCACCTTGGCCACCCCAGTCAAAAATTTCTGGCTGCGCCACTCAGAAGGAGACAAGCGAGTGGCAGCTAGTAGCGTCCGCTGTCAACTGCATCAGTGGAACGGGGCACACAGTGGCAGAACTTAAAAGAAAGTGGTTGGATCTCACACATTTCCGTTTTTAGTGAGCCTGTTTCTAATTGATACCACATTTTAGATGAACATAAGCTTAGCAAAATCTCTTCCATTTAAAGGTCGACACAATGACTCAAAATGGGGAAGAAGTTATGTTGAAAATCAATTGCTGTTCTTCCAGATGGATAGTTTAAAAATATTTAACTTGATGATGACATGAACACCATAAAAATATTAGGTATACACCAGGTTCCCAACTTATGAACACAATTGGTTCCAGACGACCGTTCTTAAGTGGAATTGTTCTTAAGTAGGGTAAAAGGTAATATTACCAATGATATAGGTACTACATGTACGTGTATACATATACAGTATATGTGTATGTATGGAAATATGAGTTGGATGCAGTAGTAATATTAAACCAGCATAATGAATGAAAAAAACAATAATAAAAGTGATATAATAATACGTAATGATAAATGTTATTTACCTTTAAAGAGGAGTGGTCGAGCATACGTCGTTGTGGTGGAGGAGGAGGAGGAGTTATTGAAAAAAGGACAAATGGTGGTGGTGGTTAGACTCTTCTAAAAGAGGTAGTGTTCTGTGGGTGGTGTAGAATTAAGCAGGCCTATTAACTCTTCATAAACTTTAATCACACGCTCTCTCCGGGTTGTATCATACAGCTACAACTTAGCCTTCCTCCCTGTCCCGTCTTCCTCTCCTGTTGGTCCTATTATGTCTATGTACCATGTATTCTTTACTTGAGTATCTTGCTTGCTGCTGTAACAAGTGAATTTACCTGCTGTGGGATTAATAAAGTACAATACAATACAATACAGTACAATACAATTAGCAGTGTCACAGTGCCCTCTACTGTCGAAGCATGTAGCAGTATAAATATGGAGTTGCTACAGAGCAATACATGAAAATATAGACCAGTCAGCTTGCGTTCATATTTCCAAATGTTCCCAAGTCGGATGTTCGTAAGTAGAGAACCCAGTGTATTGGATGTGTGTTATTTCAAAGCACAACAAAAGAAAAGGCCATCATTTAGGAAAGAGAAAGTTTACGCACACGGCCCTGACACTGTCCTCTCAAATAAAGGCCGTGGTTAGACAAATAAATGTTGATGGCATACTTTACATATGCAGAAAAAAAACTTTATTTGTTTTATAAACTGTCGAGAAACGGAGCACTAAGGATATTAGCTCTGTGTCTCTTGATCCCGAGAATTCTTTTTTTCTTAATGAGGTTTTAAGTAGAGCTACAATATGCAAAAGCAAGAAGGGGGGGTGAGACAAAAAACATTTGGAACTTAGAATTTAATCAAAACAAAAAAAAACTGAAATAGGTTGTTTATCACCTGATCAAAAGTTTAAGGCCACAGGCTATAAAAGCCAAAATCTGCTTAAAATGTTCATTTTCTGTCGGGCATTCCCCCTGTCATGCCCTCCTGATGGTGAAGCTAAGAAGCTTTCTCTTTTCCAACGTGGTGGGATTGTGGAGCTGCATAAGCAAGGCCTCTCGCAGCGTGCCATGGCTGCTGAGGTTGGGAGCAGGAAATCAGTCATTCTACTTTTTTGGAAAGATCCTGAGCATTATGGAACAAAAAAGTCAAGTGGTAGACCCAAAAACATCACACCTGCGCTGAGCCGGAGGATCCCATTGGCTGTCATCAAGACACAGGGCGGTCTTCCACCCACATGAAGGTCCTTACTGGTGCCGACTGCAGCGCAATAACCATCAGACGGCATCTGCGGAAAAAGGATTTAAAAAAACAAGTTCAAAGACCTTGTCTCCAACACCACAAAAGTGCCCGTTTCGACTTTGCCAGGGAGCATCAAACATGGGACATTGAAAGGTGAAACAAAGTTTTATTCTCTGATGAGAAAAAATGTAACCTTGACGGTCCAGATGGCTTCCAACGTTACTGGCATGACAAGGAGATCCCACCTGAGATGTTTTCTACCCGGCACAGTGGAGGGGGGCCATCATGGTCTGGGGTGCTTTTTCATTCAGTGGAACACCGGAGCTTCATGTGGTGCGGGGTCGTCAAACGGATGCAGATGTTGGGGCGGGCATCCCTCTTGACTGAGGGCCCTCGTGTGTGTGGTACCAGCTGGGTTCTTCAACAGGACAACACTGCAACCGTATGCAGCTTTAAATGGAGACATACCTGGAGCCGAGCTGACGAGAGAGTTGTGGGCATACTCCACCCAAAGGAGGCCCACGAGGAGGGCGGTCTCCAAGCCCTGGTTGGCCCGCTCTGTTTGGCCGTTGGTCTGAGGATGATAACCGGAGGAGAGGCTGACGGAGGCACCTATACTATACATAACTAATAACTATAATAACTATACGCTGATGTGTAATGGTGTTTATGATAAATGATATCCATCATAGTGTCATGTCAAATAACAACACTTTCCACAAATGGTTTAAGCCAAGAACGGTGTGATGTTTTCATGCAAAGATGGATAAATCTTTACTGGCTTCCACTGCATGTTTGTTTCTAACAAATGAGTTCACTTCACGGGCTGCACGGTGGTCTAGTGGTTAGCATGTTGGCAACACAGTAACAGCCTGGAGATGGGAAGACCTGGGTTGGATTCTCCCTTGGGCATTTCTGTGTGGAGTTTGCATGTTCTCCCCGTAAGTGGGGGGTTTTTCTGGGTACTCCGGTTTCCTCCCACATTCCAAAAACATGCATGTTAGCTTCATTGGAGACTCTACATTGTCCATAGGTATGTGAGTGTGAATGCTTGTTTGTCTGTATGTGCCCTGCCATTGGCTGGCCACCCGCCCGAAGTAAGTTGGGATAGGCTCCAGCATACCCGTGAACCTAATGAGGGTAAGCGGCATAGAAAATGGATGGGTGGATGGAGTTCACTTCACCACTTACAATGTGGCCTTTTTGCCATGTGTCCCAAAGGTGCGTATGCCATTTACAAAGGTAGTGTAGGGGTGCCCACATTCTCACGTTAAGTTGTGTTTTTATACTTGGCGTGGAAAATGGCATGCGCAACTCTTCGGCCCCGTTTTGTGCGTACGCAAGCTTTATAAGTAAGGCCCCTGGACTGTCAGTGTTCATGACACGCAACTCATCAGAGTAGGCAACTCCAACATTTTCTTATTTGTACTACACGATATACACTGTAGATAGTAACTACAGTAGTATAATAATCATATGAACAGTGGATCCACGCACATTTCCTATTCAACATTCACTGCTTAGTTATTTTCTATGGAAGCCTGTTTCTGCCACTGAAAGAAAAAAAATACCTCAAAGGTAAATCATAATTATGAGATAAAACGTTTAAATTATGAGATTCAAACTACACATGTGCCGCCTTCATCACATAGCACCTGATCATGACTTTCTTATCTCATACTTATGACCTTTTGTCTCATAATTTCCACTTTTTATCTTACAATTATGACTTTTTGGCTCATAATTTCCACTTTTTGTCTTTATAATTAGGACTTTTTGTCTCATAATTATCACTTTTTATCTCATAATTTTGACTTATGTTGTAAGTTTGACATTTTATCTCATAATTTTAACGTTTGTTATAATTATGACTTTTTGTCTCATAATTATGACTTTCTTATCTCATAATGATGACTTTGTCTATAATTAGGACTTTTTATCTTTTAATTATGACTTTTATCTCATAATTATGACTCATAATGATTACTATTGTCTAATTATGACTTATAACTCTTAACTATGACTTTTTATCTCAGAATCATGACTCATGGTGACATTTGTCTATAATTATGACTATCTTATAATTATGACTTTTTCTCGTAATTATGACTCATAATGATGACTTTGTCTATAATTATGACTTTTTATCTTATAGTTATGATTTTTTCTCATATGACTCATAATTATGTCTCATAATTATGACTTTCTTACCTCCATAATTTTGACTTTTTTCTTTTTATTTCATAATTCTGACTTATGTTGTAAGTTTGACATTTTATCTCATAATTTTAACGTTTGTTATAATTATGACTTTTTGTCTCATAATTATGACTTTCTTATCTCATAATGATGACTTTGTCTATAATTAGGACTTTTTATCTTTTAATTATGACTTTTATCTCATAATTATGACTCATAATGATTACTATTGTCTAATTATGACTTATAACTCTTATAACTATGACTTTTTATCTCAGAATTATGACTCATGGTGACTTTTGTCTATAATTATGACTATCTTATAATTATGACTTTTTCTCGTAATTATGACTCATAATGATGACTTTGTCTATAATTATGACTTTTTATCTTATAGTTATGATTTTTTCTCATAATATGACTCATAATTATGTCTCATAATTATGACTTTCTTACCTCCATAATTTTGACTTTTTTCTTTTTATTGCATAATTTTGACTTTTTTTAAACTTTTTATTTCATAATTATGAATAATAATTTAGAATTTTTTATCTCATAATTTTGACTTTCTCGCCTAATTAGATTTTTTTTAATCTCATATTTTTGACTTTTTAACTCATCATTTCAACAATGGAACAATGGCGATGGAAGAGAGAAGGGGGGAGGGTTCTGGAGTTGAATCTAATCTCATAACAATTACAGTACAAGAGTCACTTTTATTGCAAATGTTCATCCAAAATGGGAGGAGAATGTCGAGCGAGCAGGAGGTTTTGGAGGGGGAGGAGTGAGCCATGTGTTGAAAGTAAGCATTTTTATGGGCGTATCAATTGCTAACGGATTATTGCCACTCGCTGTTAGCCTTGTAACGTAATATGTATAATTGTTAGTCATGTTAATGTCATCATTTTATAGAGAAGGACATACATTATGTGCATACTTGTTTCAGGTTGTGTTCAATCAAGTATAACCAAGGGAAACGAATAAATCATCGTCTTCAAATGGCCGGTTTTCTTGAACGTGACATCAGATGAAGCTTCCTGCAAGAAACGACAAAGCGTCCTTTAAATATTTTTGATTCAAGTAAAAAGAAAATGTGATTTTCTCGCCCCGAATGCAGATTACCGCACTTGACCTGATCAAACACGAGGAGTTCAGCCAGCTGAGGGACATGCTGCACTCCGAGTTCCAGCCTCTGTGTCGCCTGCTGCTGTTGCTGGGCTGGAAGCACTGCCGCAGTCTGAGCTCGGCTCAAACGCTGCTCACCGTCCTTCATCATCAGCAGGTCCGCATCTCAACACCTTGCTTGGCATTTGATTCCATGCATCGTATTACACCAGGGGTGCCCAAAGTGCAGCCCGCAGCTGGCTTCATTTTGTGAACATGAAGTCGTAATATTATTAGGAAAAGTAATGTTATTTCAGTAGCATAGATTTGAAATTTTCAATCAAAAATTATTTTTTTTTAATTGTGATATGAGAAACAAAAAAAAAAAGTAAAAGTAAAGTTTGGGGGAAAATGTAATATGGGGTTAAAGCCAAAATATTATGGGGAGTCATAATATTACGAGAAGAAAATGCATGAAGATAATGTAAGATTTGGGGGGAAAAAAAAAAACAGCTGCAGAAATGTGAAAAATAACTGAAGTTGATATTAATTCATTCAATCCCAGCCATTTTTCAGACAACTGCTTCAGTAGCAGCCATTTTAGACGATTTTGACTGATCTTTCAGGGCACACTGGATATTGTGTTCTATGGCTTTATAAACATGGAACCTACCCATACAGTAGAAAGATTAGACTCCCGTCTTTCATCAGAAAAAAAAGTTTGTTTCTACCTTTTTCCGTTCTTTAATAATCAGCAGTAGAACAAAGGTGAGTTTCAGGAAAATATGAATTCAGAAGTCTATTATTTATTTGTGAATAGCGGCAGATTTTTCTGATGTTGGTTGCTCAGAATATGCTGAAGTTTGTTAATTGTATACATGCTGCTACTGGTGCACTTGACCTTTCCTGCTGGTTCTGTGCAATGGCAAATATGTTGGGAGATGTAACATTCCAATTATTAAAAGATAATAGAAGCCAATTCACCTAGGGTTTCCCCGAGCATTTTTTTGAAGCTGTGGTGGTGGGCTGCATGGGAGGGCGGACTGCTGCCACTGTGTCGTACCACTTCTGCGTCTGCATTTGTAAAAAATCACAAATATCAATTATTTATGACTTATTTATTCATGAACTTATTTCACTTTTTTCAACAAGCAGCTGAACATGAACGGAGAACATTTCAAAACTGTTAATTTAATGGCAAAGTTGCTCAGAGCCGTTAAAGTGAGTCTAAAATGTTGAGCCTCCTTTGTTACCTGACCTATTTAGTCCAATAGTGCTATGTGACTATTAGTACAAAGGTACAAGATTCAATTCCAAGTACAGCATTTAATTTGATGCCTGTTTTAGAGTAATATGAATACATGGGAAATTCAGTAATATATTTAGTTCAAAATAACACAATTAACAAAAACAACTTCAATATTTTTGTTATAGAAATCTATCCTGTATAAACAGTATGAATTGAGAGTCCAGGGTTATGATAGCACAGGTGTATCCAACTTCAGCACTTGGACAAAAAGAAAGAAGAGGTGAACTATTTGTGTTTTATGCAGCTTGCAGCACTTTATTTCCAAAGCACATCTCCAGCCAGTGTCATGAAATACAGGCGTCGTGTAAGAGGTGAGGCAAATATTCTTTGGTGGACTACTCGACATCAGCTGGTGAGCTACTGCTAGCATTTGAGCTACATTTTGGAGACCCCCTGTGATAGCATCACTGTCTAAAGCTGTACATACTACTACTACTATGTTTCTGTTGAGCAACATCAACACACAACGAGTGTTTTGAAGACAACACAAGACAAGCTGTTTGTGTTATAATGATAACAAGAGACAAGATTGTGTGGTTTGGTTGGTTTCATTAGATTTGAACATGCATGAAGGTTATGATGGAATCCATCTCATGAATCATTTCACACTTCCACATGTCCCAAAGCAGTAGCAAGAAGCAAAGCTTATTTAATCCTACCCCCCCCCCATCCATTCTACATCTTGTACAGTACATATTATTCACTTCCTGCGTTCCATAGAATATTTTCCATATAATAATCAGTGTAATAATAAAAAATAATATACATTGAGTTCCTGACTCTATCTGTTCCATAATGTAATTCCACATACTGAAATGCTGTGGGTTTTCAGCGTTATTCTTGCATATAAGTATTTCAAGTTATATTTTCCTCTAAGATCATATTTCTCCTTTCTGATGCAGAAAAACTGTGTGACGCTTTTGGGCAACAAGTTGTTAACTTTATGCATTATTTTAGCTGTTTGAAAATTTTCTAAATCAACAGATTTTCATATTTTTGATTTGAAAAGTAAAGGGTTTGTATGTTGTCTATACTTGTCATTATGAATGATCGTCACCCATCTTTTTTGCAGTACATTGAGTGAGTGAAGGTTGCTTTTATAATTATTGTCTCATATGTCCACACAATAAGTTAGATAGGGTAATGCCAAAGAACAGTAGAGTGTGGAGTGATTTTTGATCAAGAACAAATTTTGCTTTATTCAATATTGGAGTATTTCTCGCCACCTTTTGTTGTATATTTTTGATTTCCAACTCATTTTTTCGTCTATTATGATCCCCAGAAATGTATTTTCTTTCAATCTTTAAATAGTCCATTTATTTGTATTTGATCATACGTATCCTTCTGCTATTTCCAAAGAACATTATTTTAGTTTTATTTAAGTTCAAGGAGAATCTGTTTTTATCAAACCACGTCTTTAATATAACCTTTTCATCTTTGACCTTTTTAATGAGTTCTTGTGTGCTTTCCCCAGAACAAAAGGCAGTGGTATCATCCGCAAATAATACCAACTTTAAGTCCTTTGTTACTTTACAAATGTCATTGATATACAAATTGAACAGTTTTGGTCCCAATATCGACCCCTGGGGTGCTCCACGCGTGATGTTTCAACTTGCAGATGTGGATTGTCCTAGCTTTACAAATTGCTTCCTGTTTGCTAACTACTACTTACTACTAAGGTAACTTTTAACCCAATTCAAAACTAATCCTCTGATTCCGTACCTTTCTCATTTTGTTGTTCAAATATTGTGATGAATTGTATGGAAGGCTTTTGTGAGATCCATAGATACTGCAACTGTACACCTTCTGTGGTCTAAAGCGTTGGTCATTTCCTCTGGGATTTCCATCAGTGCCATAGACGTTGAAATGTTAGCTCCGTATGCGTATTGACTACCTGCTAGTAATTCCTTGTTATTCATACATTTGTCCAAACTGTTATTAAATAGCTTCTCGATAATATGAGAAAATATAGACTCAAACAGTACATTGTGTCTGTGAAGTCATCTATTTCCTTGGACTTATGTGGATTCAAGAGATCAATATTGAAGTCTCCACGTATAAAAATAGTTTTGTGACCTATGTCTGTGAAGATTGTCTCAATCCATTCCAATCCTTGACTTTGGAGTTCTATACACACATCTTATAAACATGTTTTTGCTTTTTCTTTGCTGATTTCAGTCGTTATACATTCTAGGATGTTGTCAATAACAAATGACATATTCTTCACCATTTTGTAGTTCAGATGTTTGTCCACGTACACAGCCATGCCTCCTCCACTTGAATTGTTGGGGTTATACAGATCATTTCATATCCTTCCAGCTCAAAGTCCATACCTCTGTTAGCATTAATCCAGGTTTCTGAAATTGCAATTACTTTGAAGGGTTCCTTGAATTGGTTCAAATATTGTTTGATGTTATTAAAGTTTGCATACCGTACATGCTTCAGCTGTTTATGTGGATAATGGACAACTTATTGCCGATATTAAGATTATTGTTGTATTGCTCCTCCGTATAACAACAGTCATTTGTCATGTGAAAAAAAACAATTGAGTCCGGATCTACAGTATGTCTTTTTCCATATCCAATTGTTTGTGATCTGTGAAACAAAAAGTGTCCAATTGCAGACCTTCTTGTGGCATATTAGATCTGTTTTCCTCCATGTTGGGAGACCTCAGTATTTATGTAGATCCTTGATGTCTTTGACAACAACAACTCTGGCCTCTGGTCCTCCATTTACTTTGATGAAGATTTTGCAGTTTGCACTCCATGTTCCTTGGATCCTTCCTTGCTTCCTCTGATCACGTCCTTTCTTAGCCATTTCAGCATTGCGCTTTGTCAGGTGGTCATTCATGTAGACGTTTGTTCCTTTCAGCTTCTTTCCTTGTTTCAGCAGTGTAGTCTTGAATTTCCTGTTTGTGAACTTGACAGTGATGACTGGTGTAGTGCTGTTCCTGCCATACAGCGGGATACAGGTGTCAATAGTTTGGATGTCTATGTCTACCTCCTTAGGTTGCAAAAAGGTGACAACTTGTTGCTCCGTTGAGACGACATGCATTTAATCTGGTTCGTCATTATTGGCCACTGCCCTGACATAGGAGCTAGGTTTGATCCGAAGCCCCGTCACGACCACATCATTCATTCGCATGTTCTGATCCATGTCATCCATGGTGGTTTTCAATTGCTCAATGATTCTGTCTTTTTCTTTAGACTCTTTTTTTGAGAGTGGCTCTCACTGCTGCATTGTTCGGTGACACTATAAAGTTGTGATGATGATTGATGTATCCTGTGAACGCAACAGCCACTTGTAGCTCAAAAACAGAGCTAGCTCGATGCCGCCAGACAGGCATTTTGTGTCAACAAAAATGCAAAATGAAAGTGGAATGAGATTGAAACGTGAGCGATCACACACATGCTGGCATAGATAGACTTTGCATGTGACAAGTTGTCATCAGTTGACTGCACATTTTATAGGCTATTGTTCATTCTCCTGATAATAAGAAACAAGGTGCAAGTCAACACAAGACGTGGCCAAACAATGCACAAGTGCCAGCAATGCAGACAGGCGATTCCGGTGCGTGTTGTTTGTTTTCAAGTTCTAAAGCTTTTATTTTGTAGTGCCGTGCCGCCCCAATCAATTGCACTTAGCGGAAACCGTGTCATCTGTTTCGTGTTTATTTTAATTGTGGATCATTACAAATAAGCTTTGTTTTAGTAGCACACAGTGAGTAAGAAGAAATGATATATAGAACAAAATTATGCATGAAATAATTGACAACAATTGATCACAGAAAAAGATGCACCGAGAAGCATCGATAATCGCATAAATACGTCTTTGGTATTGAATGAATATTGAATAGGCTTTTTCACCGACCCGTGTATCACAAAGCTTGAAATGTATATTACTTTTTAACATTTGCTTTACAAAATATTGAAGTGGCAAAGTTGCATCCTTTTATTTTTCACTATGGGTTGTGCCCTTAAAGGAAAACTGCACTTTTTGGGGGAATTTTTCTCATCATCCACAATCCTTATGTTCAACATGAACACATATTTATGTCGAAAATGAGTCAGTATGAGCCAGCTAACAATGCACGTCATGGGAGGTACCCATTTTGACTGTGAAGCCTTCTCAAAAAGAAAAAAAAAAAAAAGCTAACAACATTTATGTATGTGATCATGCATTAACAGGTACATTGATGGTAACATGTAATACTTACAGTATCCTGCCGTCCAGGCGCATTCATTTCACATATCCCATAGGAGCTCGCGCTACTTCCGTCAACAACAGCAGCACAGAAACAGCACCGACACTTATAATGTCCGCTCTCATTGGGATGGCTGTGTCTTCCAGCACAGGACTTGTGCTCCGGTCCTCGGGTAAAAAATTCTGAAAGCAAACGAGCATCTTGTTGAGTTTTTGTAGCGAAATTTAGAGCCAGTAGTATCCACACCTCTGTCTGTCCCGTTGCAGTGGCTTGAAGCGTCGTGAGTGACGCTGAGACGAGCGAGGCGTCGTGTTACTCCGCCAGATAAATATAGTTTTTCGTGCTTTTTAGCAGCTACAATAACAGTATCGCTGCAGCTTGGTTAATATACAGGTCAGTTGTGTCAATGGAGGGATTTTTTGGTAGGGCTTTAGTGTCAAAATAGGTACCTCCCATGACGTGCATTGTTAGCTGGCCCATGCCAACTCGTTTTCTCTCGTTAGAACGCACAGAAAGGGGAAAGAAATATGTGTTCATGTTTCACATAAGGATTGTGAATGATGGGCAAATAGTATATTTGAAGTATAATCAGTGTTCCTATGGTATTTGACATCTCCTTCCTTTGGCAGCATTCGGTGGGTGATGTGGAGTATTGCACCTGAGTTACTTACTTCAATATTAAGACTCTATTCTAATATTTCTACTTTATTCTGGTAAAATTACTGCTCTTTTTCAGTTTTTCTTGTTGCTTTTGTCTAATTGTACTTTTGAAATGTGTGTGTGTGTGTGTGGGGGGGGGGGGGGGGCGAAAATCTCAAACCAACATTGTTTTGATTTTCATTTGCTGGAGTGATTGTGCAACTTTTTTTTTTGTTTACAGGCATCAGCCAAGGATTCTGTCCTGCAAGACTTTGCCAACCTTTTGTCCTCCCAGCTTGGAATTCTTGAGTGGTGTAAAAACAACAATCGGTGAGCCCTGGAAGTGATGTGATAGGTTATTGATGAATAATTTGTGCTTGTGACCACGCCGTGTCACTGACAGAGGCGTCTCCATGGAGGCTTTGCTGGTCCAGCTGCACACGCTGGACAACCACTCAGCCCTCTACGTTCTGCATTCCTTGACGCCGCTGGCTCACTTTGAAGAGCGGCGCATCCTGGATCTGCTACAGCCGACGCCACATCCACCAGGAAACGGTCGGCTTGTCTCACCTGCTCTTCCTGCGCTAGATAAACGCACACGACTGTAAAGCACACCATCTTCTCATCTCTTGCAGGGGACACCGAGGACATTCGTCCTCACAGTCTTGCTGCACAGAGGAACACAGTTTTGTTTCAGGGCTTCTGCACCATGAAGTATGCCATCTACGCTTTGTGTGTAAACGCTCATAAGTACTCAGGATGCAGCGAGTGTCAACCCAAGCGGCAGCAAGCCGCTGGGGACGAACGGGACTCCAGCCTTGCCGCAAGTTCCTCAGAAGGTTTGGACGGTGTTTCTGTTGGCGTTTTGTTGTAGAGTCACAAAATGCATCATTCTTTCCCTTTCAGATTGCCACTGGCTCTTCCAGCATTACCTTTCAGAGTGCCAACTGTATCTGGAGGCCGTGCCCGCCATGTTCCGCCTGGAGCTGCTGGAAAACATCTTCTCACTTCTCTTCCTCTCAAGCGCCGACTTTGTCCCACAGAGTCCCAAAGATGTGACTATAGACACAAGGGACGCATTCTGCCCTTCCCAAGCGACAAAGACACAGTCTGAGGAGGACTACAAGCGCTGCTCAAGTGCCCGTCGCTCTCACCTGGACCTTGGCCACTACGTGCAGGGCTGCAGGGGCTTCCTGGCAGATGTGGAGGCCATGGAGGGTTTTCTGAAGCTTCTCAAAGAGGGGCTGGAGGGCATGTGTTTGCTGGGCCAGGGGGACGGACAGGAGATGGGGAGAGCGCTCCCCAGAGAGGCGGAGGTGGCGGAGAGTGTGGGCTGCTCTGTGGCGGCCGGGACGTTTGGCGCCCGCCTGCAGAGGTTATCCAAACGCACCGCCGAGGCTCAGTGGAGGCTGCAGATCATCTGCAGCAATCAGGCCAGCAGAAACGGTGAGAGCCACATGGTGTTGGAAAACAAAGCTTTTTGGTTTTAGTGGATGATGTAATGTGAATTTTTATAGTAAAAATATTATCTTATTAAAATGAATAAACACATGAAATTAATTATTCTGACTTCTTAAATATTAATTCTATATTAAATAATATATTAAATGATTATTTAAATTAAGTTCCTATGTTTTAACAACGGAACATGACATTTTTTACTTAAAAACTATAAATAATTATGAATTTTATAAAAATTATTAATTAAATTCTATATTATTGTATTATTAAATAATATTTCAAATGTACCACATTATCTCATGTCTTTAACAGAACATGACATTTTTTACTTAACAAACTTTACTTAAATAATTCATTATTTTACTTAAATAATGAACACAATTTAATGTGATTTTTTTTTTATTAATTAAATAATATTTGAAATGTGTGACATATCTTTTTAAACCTTGCTTAACAACAGAACACGAAGTGATTGACTTAACAACTATTTAATAATGAATAATTAAATATTTTTATAATTTTCTTGTTAAATAAGTATTTGAAATGTACGACATTATCATGTTTTAAGCCTTACTTAACAACAGAACATTAAATTATTCACTTAACTACAATTACTCTTGTAAAATTATGACTTTTTTCCTAATATTTTGATGTAATGCGTGTAAAATGACTGCTCTTTTCTTCCATATTTGCTTTTTTTTTTACTGTTGATTTTTATGTTTTATTATTATATGATAAATTATATTGTATTTTATTTCAATATTATTTGTTATTTTCTATTAAAACACAGCTGCGGGCCGCACTTTGGAGACCCGTGATGTAAAATGGGACCGTACTGTACAGTAGTTACCCGGCCAGGATGGTGGTTCATTGCGGTGGTGTGCGTGTCATGTGTTGGGCTGTTTATTTTTCCGTTTGCACCGTGAGTAAGACTCTTAAGGCTCTAAGTGGATGATGTGGAATGGACTTGCAGCTTCAGAATGTCTCCCGCGGACGTCAGGCGTCAGTAGTGGTGGCTCTTCTTTGGGACACAACAAGAGCTCCAGTTTGAGGCGAGGCAAGAAAGCCGCGAGACATGCCACACAGAGACAAGCCTCCGTGGAGAAACACGATGGAGAAGATGGCACAAGTACTTCAGGTGCAGCATTGGTAAATGATTCATGCTGTAAATTCAGGCTTCATCATAATATTTGCTTTGTTTGCAGAGGAGGGACAAGCACATGGCGGAGGCGCTGTACATGCACCTCACAGCTGGTTGATCCCCGCCATGTTGTCTCCTCCGGAATCTCTGCTCATGTCCTGCATCCGTCGCGGCAACTTCATGGAGGCACATCAGGTTACCACGGCAGCAGGCTTGTTTTGATGATTTACAGTCGTGTTCCAAATAATAGCAGTCCAATGTGAGGAACCACATTAAGCCAGGGTTTTGGCATACTGTATGTTTTATTGCTACATAGCCAACAAGTTACCAGGAGGTGCAGTAGATTCTCAGAAAACCAAGACCCAGCATTCATGATATACACACTCTTAAGGCTGTCCAATTGGGCAATTGGTTGAAAGGGGTGTGTTCAAAAAATATAGCAGTGTTTGACTTTACAAACTCAAAACTATTTGTACAAACATTTGTTTTGAGGATTTAGCAATCCTTTGAATCACTGAACTAATATTTAGGTATAGGACCGCAGTTTTTTCTATAACTGCTTCGCATCTGTGTGGCATTGAGTCAAACAACTTGTGGCACCTTTCAGCTGTTATTCCACTCCAAGATTCTTTAACCACATTCCACAATTCATTCACATTTCTTGGTTTTGCTTGAGAAACAGCATTTGTGATGTCGCCCCACAAGTTCTCGATTGGATTAAGGTCCGGGGATTGGGTTGGCCACTCCGTGACATTAATTTTGTTGGTTTGGAATCAAGACTTAGCTGGTTTACTTGTGTGTTTGTGGTCATTGTCTTGTTGAAACACCCATTTCAAGGGCATGTCCTCTTCAGCATAAGGCAACAGGACCTCTTCAAGTATTTTGACATTTGCCAACTGATCCATGATCCCTGCTATGTGATAAATAGGCCCAACTCTAAGGTAGGAGAAGCATGCCCATAGCATCATGCTTGCACCACCAAGCTTCACTGTCTTCACTGTGTACTGTGGCTTGAATTCAGAGTTTGGGGGTCATCTCACAAACTGTCTGCGGCCCTTGGACCCAAAAAGAACAATTTTACGCTCATCATTCCACAACATTGTTGTATGTACTTTATTTATCCCACAGCGGGGAAATTTACTTGTTACAGCAGCAAGACAAGTAAAGAGAACAGTGTAAAGAATACATAGTGACTACGACATGGTTCAGGTGGTGCAGGTGTTGTAGAGCCTGACAGAGGTCGGTATGAAGGACCTGCGGAACCTCTCCTTCTTACACCGTGGGTGTAACAGTCTGCTGCTGAAGGAGCTGCTAAGGGAACCCACAGTGTCATGTAGCGGGTGAGAGGTGTTGTTCATGATGGATGTCAGCTTAGCCAACATCCTTCTCTCCCCCACTTCCTCCACGGAGTCCAGAGGACCGTCCAGGACAGAGCTAGCTCGCCTGATCAGTCTATTTATCCTGCTCCTGTCCCTGTTCTTCCATTTCTCTTCAGGCTAGTGGATGTGGTCTTTGGCAAATTGTAACCTCTTCTGCACATGCCTTTTTTTAGCAGAGGGACTTTACGGGGGATTCTTGTAAATAGATTAGCTTCACAAAGACGTCTTCTTGCTGTCACAGTACTTCCAGGTAACTCCAGACTGTCTTCGATCATCCTGGAGCTGACTGTTGGCTGAGCTTTTGCCATTCTGGTTATGCATCCATCCATTTTGATGGTTGTCTTTCATTTTCTGCCACGTGTCTCTGGCTTTGCTCTCCATTTTCAGGCATTAGAGATGATTTAAGATGAACAGCCTACAATTTCTTGCACAATTTTTCTAAGTTTTTTAATCCAAGTACGATGTTCCTTTGAACAATGTATTGAATGACTCATTTTCCTCAGGCTTTCAAAAAGAAATGCATGTTCAACAGGTGCTGGCTTCATCCTTAAATAGGAGCCACCTGATTTAAACTGCTTTTTCACAAAATTGATGATCTCACTGATTGAATGCCACACTGCTATTTTTTGAACACACCCCTTTCAACCAATTGCCCAATTGCACAGCCTTAAGAGTGTGTATATCATGAATGCTGGGTCTTGTTGGCTATGTAGCAATAAAAAATATGCTAAAACCCTGGCTTAATGTGGTTCCTCACATTGGACTGCTATTACTTGGAACACTACCGTATCTCAGCAACAAAGTCATCTTCTAACACTGTCGTGTTTGTCCACGCGACAGGTGTCTCTTGTGTTCGACCTGACGGCGTCGGCCCCCTGCTGCGAGCTGGCCTTCATGGAGCGCTACAGAGAAGTGCTGGTGGAGCTGGGCCGGGTGGAGCAGAAGATGGAGAGCCAGTCCATGTCGTCATCCTCATCATCCTCCGAGGGCTTGGGGGCCGCGTCTGGGACAGGGCGGAGTCGGCTGGGCAGCAGCGGACGCTCGACACTGCAGGCTATTGGAAGTGCGGCGGCAGCAGGTATCGCATTTTAGATTGTACAGGTGTACCTAATGAACTGACCAGTAAGTGTGTGCGGTAAACAATACATGAAGGTTTGTTGCTTTATTACCAAAGCTTTTTTACAAAAGGCTTTTATTGCAGCTTTGAATGATCTCATCCCGAACACGGCCTACTCTTGTGGCCGTAGCCCATGCCAAGCTAAAACTCGGCTCTGAATCTCTGACGTCCCTTTCTGTCCATGCCACCGGAGCACATTCACAGCAACAAACACAAGCAAGAGTCCAATTTATGTCTTACTTTCTCTTATTATGTCTACTATAATGGGCAATATGAGTGTAAAGGCGACTATAGGGGTGTTATTTCATGTCTAGATGGCCCTAATAATGTTAAAAGGCATATATAGAAGGTGGCAAACATGTTTTCTATATCTTATATGTCTTATTTTCTCGTATTATGTGTACTATATTGGGTAATAGGAGTGTAAAGGCGACTATAGGGGTGTTATTTCATGTCTAGATGGCCCTAATAATGTTAAAAGGCATATATAGAAGGTGGCAAACATGTTTTCTATATCTTATATGTCTTATTTTCTCGTATTATGTGTACTATATTGGGTAATAGGAGTGTAAAGGCGACTATAGGAGTGTTCTTTCCTGTCTAGAGGGCTCTAATCATGTTAAAAAGCGTATTTAGAAGGTGGTAAACAGGTTTTTTTTATGCTGTGACTCTGAAAGTATTTGGTTATTGCGGCTGGGTCTGGAACCAAGTGACTGCCGTAAACAAGCGGTTACTTTAGTCCTGTATCACAAGTCTTGCAAAAAACTGTCTGTGAGGTTTTATAAACTTAGTTTGAAAGCAAGGTATTATGACAAACAGAATTTTTAAATACGTTATTTGAATGAACTGAATTTTTAAACATATTTGTAATGAATTTAAACACACATTCATTTTGCTTATGAATTTTTATTTAATGACATTTGCTGCATAATTTGATGTAAAAAAAAATGAATACAAAATATAAATCAAATTAAAAAAAAAAAAAAAAAAGCATAGGTAATAAAGCAATAATAAAACAAACGCCCCTCATAACAGCACACGTACTCTATGGCTGTGCCTGCAGGTGTGGCGTTCTACTCCATCTCCGATATAGCCGACCGCCTCCTCAGCACGCCGTCTCACCCGCTACCGTCCCTGGAAGAAGGCTACTGGCTGACCAGGTGCTCCCCTCAGCTGACCGGGCTGGCGGGCACGCTACTGGAAGAGCTCAGCCCGCCCGCCATGGCGGCCTTCGACCTGGCGTGCTGTCACTGCCAGCTTTGGAAGACGTCCCGGCAGCTGCTGGACACCGCCGAGCGTCGCCTCAGTAACAGCCTGGAGGCTCGAGGTATTTGCCCAGATGTAGCGCACAGTCTTTTTGAGATACTGTAGATGCCAACAGGCGCAGGATGCATAGTGGGATACATGGTGGTTGGGGTAGGCTGTTCATGTCGAACCATGTGCTCCCCCAGGAGTAAAAGTGGACCCCAAAGTGCCTGGTTCTGAGAACATTTGTGGATTTCCTGCAGTTTTACAGCAGATCAGCAAAATACTTAACCATTCTACCACCTACAAGAGCACGGTCAAGACGTCAGGTAATTTGACTTTGCCGTAAGTTTGCCGCTTCCTTCACACTTTATGCTTGAAGTTGTGTTCTTGTGTTCTTAGAAGGCGGCGGGGAGGAGCCAGCCTGTGCCTGCCCGTTTGGCCGCTGCATCCAGGAAGTGCTACTCTGCTGCCACCCAACGCTGAGCGAAGAGTGCATCGCGGCCCGACTCGCTCTGAACCAACATTTGTTGAACACCTTGCAGATCCTGAGCTCTTCCAGCGATGGAGCAGGTGAGCAAAGTCGCCGGCAGCCTCCCTTGTGTTTAGCGTGACGTGAAACGGTCATTGCGTAACAGAAAGCAGCACAGCGGCCTCAAGTTCTCTTGTGGCGCTGCTGGTGGATCAGGCCAATCTGAAGCCGTCGGAGCTGGACACTCACCCGGTGCACTCCGGCACGCAGCAGCTGCTGCACGCTCTGGACCAGCTGTGCCCCTTCGAGCCTGACGGAGAGCTGGCCCGGCCTGACTTTGTGCGCACTTTTCTCAACTACGTCAACACGCTGGCAGCGGTGCTGGTGTGCAGCCTCGGTTCTGAAGGTTTGTGGACTGAGTGGAGAAGATGGACCAAGGAGAGGAATGTGACAGACTTGTTGGTTCTTTCAGACCACAGCAGTGAGGTCAAGCTGGGGAATCCATTGTTGGTGTTACTTCAAGCTCCAGCACAGCTTCTCTCCCACCTGCTGTTTGAGCGACAGGTGTCTCCTGAAAGGTAAGCTGACTGTTAGCCATTTGTTCAACTTCAACCTGAACTCAACTTCACATGGAATATTTTGGTAGTTAGAGCATAGAACTTGTTCATCACCTTCTAAATATGCTCTTTAACATTGTTAGAGCCCTCTCGACTTGAAATAACACCCCTATAGTCACCTTTACACTCCTATTACCCAATATAGAAGGCATAATAAGAGAAAATAACATAAGACCTAGAAAAGTTGTTTACGACCTTCTAAATACACTTTTTAACATTATTAGAGCACATCTAGACATGAAATAACACCCCTATAGTCACCTTTACACTCCTATTACCCAATATAGTAGACATAATGAGAGAAAATAACACATAGAAGACATAGAACACCTGTAAGACATAAAAGACAAAGCCTTCTGGAAAAAAAACACCACTTCATTTACATAATGTGACTTGCATATTAACCAAGCTACAGCGACATTGTTATTATTATTGTTATGAACATTGTTACGCTCAAGAGCTATGTTAGTGGCATAGTGACACCTGCCACACCACACCGGCAAGCTACTAGCCGGCTAGAGACTAGCTTCACCACACATTTGCTCACAGTGCATCAGTGCCGCGCTTACAATGCGTCGGGCTACTACCGAAAGCTAACAGTACTAGGCGGAATAGGTGTGTCCCATTATGTGCATTAATGATCTGCCTCTTTTTTCTGTTTTTATATCTTTGGATTGCACAGAAAAGAAAAAGACGTGTGTTCATGTCTCACGTAATGCTTGTGGATGATGGGCAAATTTTTTTGAAAAGTGCACTTTTCCTTTAAGCTAAGAAATATGAAGATTAAAAACAATCAATGAAATATTGAATTGTCTTGGATTTTGCTTCGAAATATTTCGTTTATCTCGCGAGCCTGGCTCTCAACTGTCACCCGGAAGTTATTGTTGCCCAGCGCCGTCGCCCCTGTATGACGTAATCGCTACTTGACTGTAGTTCTCTGCTAACTAGTTCCGCCGCAAGTCTCGGGCTTTTTTTTTTTTTTTTTTGAGTGCTGCTGCTAAATATTAACTGCTAACTAAACCAACATGGAGGCAAACAACGTTTCTGGCTCCAGAACTTTCAGAAAGAGGGTGAGGAACACTATTGAATTCAAGAAAGAAGTCGTAGCAAAGTACGAAAGTGGCATCCGCGTGGGTGATCTCGCCAGGATGTACGGAAAGACCAAATCGACAATAAGTACCATCCTGGCGAAGAAAGAAAAAATCAAGGAAGCTGATTTTGCTAAAGGGGTACACCTAATAACGAAACAGCGATCGCAAACGATGGAATACGTGGAGAAGTTGTTGCTGGTGTGGATCAATGACAAACAGTTAGCGGGAGACTGTGTTTCGGCGGCCATCATTTGTGAAAAGGCGAGGCGGTTGCATGCGGATCTTGCCGAGAAAATGCCTGTCACGAGCGATGCCGTGGATGAATTCAAGGCCAGCAGAGGCTGGTTTGAAAATTTTAAGAAAAGGACCGGCATACACAGCAGCGTCGCCAGCCAGCGCGAGGCTGCGAGGGCGGTGCGCCGCACCACGCAAGATTTCGTCAAGGAATTCAAGGACTACGTCGACGATGGAGGATTCCTCCCCCAGCAAGTTTTTAATTGCGACGAAACGGGCCTCTTTTGGAAGAAAATGCCAAAGAGGACCTTCATCGCGCAGGAGGAAATGGCGCTGCCAGGACGTAAGCCAATGAAGGACAGGCTGACGCTTTTGTTTGGCGCGAACGCTAGCGGGGATTTTAAAGTCAAGCCTTTACTCGTCTATCACGCAGAAAATCCCAGAGCGTTCAAGAGAAACAGTGTTGTCAAGAGCCAACTGTGTGTGATGTGGAGGGCGAACAGTAAGGCTTGGGTCACGAGGCAACTTTTCCTTCAGTGGATTAAGGAAGTGTTTGGCCCGAGTGTTAAAAAATACCTCCTGGAAAACCATTTACCCCTCAAGTGCCTCCTGGTGATGGACAGCGCTCCTGCTCATCCTCCAGACTTGGAGCACCAGTTGTTGGAGTTCAGCTTCATTAAAGTCATGTTCTTGCCCCCTAACATCACGTCTCTCATCCAGCCAATGGAGCAGCAGGTCATCTCAACCTTCAAGAAACTCTACACCAAAGCACTGCTTCAGCGGTGCTTGGAGGTGACCTCAAGCACGGAACTAACCTTAGGAGAGTTCTGGAGGAACCACTTCAGTATCCTCCATGGCATAAGCCTTGTAGACCAGGCTTGGCAGGGGCTCACTTCTCGTAGGATGAACTCTGCTTGGAGAAAACTGTGGCCAGAATGTGTTCTCCAGGACAATTTGGCAGTGTTTGAGGCTGACCCAGTAGTGGATTGTATTATGTCTTTAGGGGAGGTCTTGGGGTTGGATGTGAGCCACCAGGATGTGGAAGAGTTGGCGAACGACCACAGGGAGGAGCTGACCACCGAGGAGCTGCAAGAACTTCAAGTGGAACACCGCCAGGCGGCAGCCGAGGCTTCAGATGAGGAGGACAGTGGCAGAGAGGAGAAGTGTGTGCCTTCTTGGCGGATTAAGGACACGTGTGCAAAGTGGAGCGAGTTGCAGAGTTTTGTGGAGAAACATCACCCTAACAAAGGTGTCGTGAGCCGTGCCTGCCGCATGTTCAGCGACGAAGCCTTGTCACATTTTAGGCAAATCTTAAAGAGGCGCCAGACCTCAGTGGATGCTTTGTTTGTGCCACGGGGGTCTAGTGACATTAAAAGAGAAATAAAGGAAGAAACCCCGTCGGGCTGATAACTAGTGATGACTGATGCCAGATTTTATTTTTTTTTTGATTCGATAAGATACAAATTATTGTCTTTGTTTCCCTGATACCTTTTGTTTTGTATGTTTTTTTAATTAAATAAAACAAATACTGGCCATTTAACAACATTGTGAATTCTTCATCAAATATTTGCCAAAGTGAATTAAATTTTTACTAGGGTTGTCAAATGATTACAAATTTTAATTACATTAATCAGTTTTCAAATGAATTAATCATGATTAATCACCATTTACAACTATGTCTGAAATATGCCATCATTTTTATGGAATTGACAAATAGATAAGGACAGGATTATAATATATTTATATTTATTAACTGCTCCAGGTCGTCAAGCTAAAAGATGGCACACATGTATGAAAATCTTTTTACCTATCATGATGGAAATTTCAGCTCTTTGCTAAGAGCTTTTTAAGTTTTTAAGTACTTTTGGTTCAGCTATCTGCTCCCAAGTGGCTCCTCAGATTGTTTTTTTGTTGTCTTAAGTTATTACCAAATTACGTGTATTGTGTAAAATGAATTACTAATGTAAATCATATGAAATATATTATTGAAATGGATTTATTTAAACCAATGATCAGCTACAAAAAATATGTTATAAATAAAAAACAAATACCCATCTCAATAGACAAATTATGGAAGTCAAAATATGTCAAATCTCTTTATGCAAATTTCTCACGAACGAATCAAAGAGCACCACAGTGTGTTTAACCCCGACCCTGCTCAGTGTGGGCACAGATATGGTGCCGCACAAAGACAAGGTAAAAACTAATTGCTCCCAACGACACGAGCTGCCTCCTGGCGTTTATTTCAAAGAGCCAATTTGTTCGTGACCAACACATCACTATTTCCCTAGTGCTAGTTTCTTTAATAGTGGCAGAACATTTGAATCACACTTTAGCCGTGTTCCAATGAGCAATGAGGGACTGCATTCAAAGACACCACGTTACTTAAGTTGAATTCACATGTTTTGAGTGTATTTTTCTGGGATTTTGAAGCATACTTAAATGCAGCCAATTGTACTTGTGCATTAACAGTTACAACGTGAGTAGATAAGAATATCTACTTACTTTTTCTGCTGAATTCAGTTTCTCATCAGCTTAGGTCTACTATATTGGGTGATAGGAGTGTAAAGGCGACTAGGGTTGTGATTTCCTGTCTAGAGGGCTCTAATTGTGTTACAAAGACTATTTAGAAGGTGGTAAACCATCCTATTTGCTCTCTACCTTAGCCCACTTAGTACAATTTTTAGAAAGCATGGCATTTCCTATCACTTTTATGCAGATGACTGCCAGATCTACTTACCGATTACAAGAAAAGACCATGCCCCCCTGACATCCCTTCTTGAGTGCTTAGGTGACGTCAAGGTCTGGTTGGCTCAACATTTTTTAAAGCTCAATGAGGGGAAGACAGAAGTTATCGTGCTTGATAATAATGACTCCCTCTTGGACTTGGGCCCCATGAAAAACCATGTCAGTTCCACAGCCACCAGCCTTGGCGTCATAATGGATTGTGATTTTAAACTTAATAAACAAATCAACGCCGTTGTAAAATCTTGTTTTTATCATCTTCGGCTTTTATCCTAAGTCAAATCATTTTTATCATTGCAACATTTTGAACAAGCCATGCACGCTTATTATTTTGTAACATCTGGACTACTGTAGTGCGCTTTACTCTGGAATAAACCATAAATGACTCTCTCGCTTCCACTTAGTCCAGAACTCTGCAGCACAGCTTTTAACAGCAACCAAAAAGAGGGAGCATATTACCCCAATTTTAGCCTCACTGCACTGGTTGCCTGTGCATTTTAGAATTGATTTTCAGATTTTATTGTTTGTTTTTAAGGCTTTGAATGGACTGGCCCCTCAGTACATCTCAGACCTCATCCAAATTTACACTCCAGCACGCACATTGAGGTCCGAAGGCCAGCTCCAACTGGTGGTGCCTAAGACCAGACTTAAGACCAGGGGAGACCGGGCCTTTTCTGTAGTCGGCCCAAAGCTGTGGAACACTCTTCCCCCCTCATGTAAAAACGGCCCCCACAATTGAAAGCTTTAAGTGTCTTAAAACCCACTTTTATTCTCTGGCTTTTAACTCGGTGTGTGTCGTGTGGTCCTCTGTGTCTTTTAATCTTTTTTTTAGTTTTTATTGCTTCTATTTATTTTAGTTTTTAAATTAAATTTACTTATTTATTCTTTACCTACTTCTTGGACTTTTGGATTTTATTGTTTCTATTTCTTGTTTTAAATATTTTACTGTTGTACGTTTCTTTGTTTCATCTTTTAATTTTTATTGTCGTAATTTTTACTTATTATTTACATTTACATTCCTTTATTTACTTATTATTTATGGTTTTGCTAGTCTGTGCAGCACTTTGGAAACAGTGTTTATAAAATGTGCTATATAAATAAAGTGGATTGGATTGGATTGGTAAACAGGTTTTCTACATCTTACAGTATATGTTGTATTTTCGCTTCTGTCTACTATATTGGGTAATAGGAGTGTAAAGGTGACTATAGGGGTGTTACTTCATATCTAGATGGCTATAATACTGTTAGTGTATTTAGAAGGTGTTATGTTCTACTACTATGTTCTCTGACGTAATTGTGACGCCTCAGTGTCAAGTCCTGGCTTACTCGTGTCCAATCAAGGTAATCCACACAAAGTCCATATAGTTGATTCAAGATTGAAGAGTTTTATTGTCATATGCATCGTAAAACAGGTAGTTCTGCTATGCAATGAAATTCTTATTCTGTTCATTCTCCCAAGAAAAGAAAGAAAATACAAGAAAGAATAAGAACATAAGAAACATAAACACATAAACCTAAATACCAATAAATTAAGCAACAACAACAGAAGAGACATTAATACAGATAAATAATACAAATAAATAAGTAAATAAGTAAATAAATAAAGTGCTATGAGTGTGTGCGTGTGTTGTGTGCGGCGTGTGTGAGTACTTCGTTGAGAAGCCTGATGGCCTGTGGGTAAAAGCTGTTTGCCAGCCTTGTGGTCCTGGACTTCAAACTCCTGTAGCGTCTGCCTGACGGTAGGAGTGTGAATAATGAGTGTTGTGGATGTGTGCTGTCCTTGATGAGGTTGTGTGTTCTTCGTAGGACTCTAGTTTTATAAATGTCTTGCAGTGAGGGGAGGGCTGCCCCAACAATGTTCTGTGAGGTCTTGATCACCCGCTGGAGTGCCTTCCTATCACGTGTTGTACAGTTACCGTACCAAACAGTGATGGAGGCGGTAAGGAAATATACAGATAGTTGCATCACTTCAGTATTTTATTCCACAGAGTGTCACGATGTAGAAAAATACACTCCTGATCAAAATCTTAAGACCAGTTGAAAAATTGCTAGAATTTGCATTTTGCACATTTGGATCTTAATGAGGTTTTAAGTAGAGCTACAATATGCAAAAACAGGAAGGGGGAGTGAGACAAAAAACATTTTGAAAAAGTCATTTATTGAAAACAACAATTCAGCTGAAATAGGTTGTTTATCAGCTGATCAAAAGTTTAAGACCACAGGCTATAAAAGGCAAAATCTGCTCAAAATGTTCATTTTCTGTCAGGCATTCCCACTGTCATGCCCTCCTGATGGTGAAGCTAAGAAGCTTTCTCTTTTCCAACGTGGTGGGATTGTGGAGCTGCATAAGCAAGGCCTCTCGCAGCGTGCCATGGCTGCTGAGGTTGGGAACAGGAAATCAGTCATTCTACTTTTTTGGAAAGATCCTGAGCATTATGGAACAAAAAAGTCAAGTGGTCGACCCAAAAACATCACACCTGCGCTGAGCCGGAGGATCCGATTGGCTGTCATCAAGACACAGGGTGGTCTTCCACCCACATGAAGGTCCTTACTGGTGCCGACTGCAGCGCAATAACCATCAGACGCCATCTGCGGGAAAAGGCTTTAAAAACAAAAAAGGCCACAAAAGTGCCCGTTTGGACTTTGCCAGGAAGCATCAAACATGGGACATTGAAAGGTGGAACAAACTTTTATTCTCTGATGAGAAAAAATGTAACCTTGACGGTCCAGATGGCTTCCAACGTTACTGGCATGACAAGGAGATCCCACCTGAGATGTTTTCTACTCGGCACAGTGGAGGGGGGCCATCATGGTCTGGGGTGCTTTTTCATTCAGTGGAACACCGGAGCTTCAGGTGGTGCGGGGTCGTCAAACGGATGCAGATGTTGGGGCGGGCATCCCTCATGACTGAGGGCCCTCGTGTGTGTGGTACCAGCTGGGTTCTTCAACAGGACAACGCTGCAGTTCACAATGCTGGCTTGACCAAGGACTTCTTCAGGGAGAATAACATCACTCTTTTGGACCATCCTGATTTCAATCCCATAGAGAACATTTGGGATGGATGGCAAGGGAAGTTTCTAAAAATGGCCATCAGTTCCAGACAGTTGATGGCCTTGGTGAAGCCATCTTCACCACTTGGAGCAATGTTCCCACTAGCCTCCTGGAAACACTGGCATCAAGCATGCCCAAAGCCATTTTGGAAGTGATGAACAAGAACGGTGGAGCTCCTCATTACTGAGTCCTACTGACAACATTTTTGGTTCTGCTTTGGAGAGTTTTTGTTGTTTTTTGAGTGATGGTCTTAAACTTTTGATCAGATGATAAACAACCTATTTCAGTTGAATTGTTGTTTTCAATAAATGACTTTTTCAAAATGCTTGTTGTCTCACCCCCCCTTCTTGTTTTGCATATTGTAGCTCTGCTTAAAACCTCATTAAGATCCAAATGTGCAAAATGCAAATTCTAGCAATTTTTCAACTGGTCTTAAGATTTTGAACAGGAGTGGAGCTCATTGCACCAAAAAAAAGACTAGGCAAAAATGCTAGGCAAACTACGGCCCGGGTGCCACAAGCATTTGAATCTGGCTTCCAAAGTATTTAATTTAAACTTATAACATACAAGCTGGCAACATGACTTGACAACAGACAACTGCCTCACCCGTGGTGCCAAACAAATACAAGTCAACAACTATGTGACACACAACTTAACCTCCCCACTGCAGTCAAAAGTCAAAAAATTTGCCCACCCCTGATATAGACCGTCTATGTTAAGAAAAAAAAACACTTGAATAAAACCTACACACACATGCAGTTATGTAGCATGTACATTCTCCCAGGTAGTTTCTACTGTCTGTTTAACATTTCCCTAAACATTGGCTTTTCAACCGTATTGAAAGTTTACATTTCTTTTGCAGTGCAACCAGCGACACTGTGAGCGTGTACCATTTAGTGCTGTTTTTTTTATATTTACTCCGCCGATCAAACGCCTCAGTAAGCGTTGACTGACAGGAGGAAGGCTCTGATGCACATCCGCACTGGAACTCGGCTTAGAAACTATCGCTTCTGTGCCTTGATTCACATTCGCGTCTGCTTGCTAACTGCTAGCAGCCCATGTACGTAGCCCTCTCCTCCACTGCTGGGACAAAGCGGCTTAATATCTGAGAAGATGCTCACTCTCTTCTGTGTTCATTTGACATAGAATCAATGCGCACAGACACGCGTAGAGTGAACCCTCTTGTCATCCAGCCTGTGTACCACAGAGAGACTAACACATGGAGCAGACACGTATATACGTGCTTGTCGGTTTATCAAGGATTCATAATTATCGACCTGTTGGACAAATCCATTTAACCATTATTGTGACAGGCCTCACTGTATCTATCTGGTATAATTACATTGAGGGTGAATTTTTTTGGAGGCCACAGCACCCTCAGCATTTGCCTGGATTGCGTAATAGGCCAGCTAGCTCTGGCGACAAAGCACAGAAATTATTCATTTCTGTAGCTTTTTAATAGAAAGCTCAAGTCAAAAGACGGACTCTTGTTCTTGCTCTGTGCAGAGATGTTGTTTGAATTATTTGGTGTATTGTTGGTC
Organism: Dunckerocampus dactyliophorus; assembly: GCF_027744805.1. Taxonomy (NCBI): domain Eukaryota; kingdom Metazoa; phylum Chordata; class Actinopteri; order Syngnathiformes; family Syngnathidae; genus Dunckerocampus; species Dunckerocampus dactyliophorus. Next base: position 1,646,957 of record NC_072831.1, read on the forward strand.
CAGGTTGCTGTTGCTGCTGCGAGAGGCGGGGCTTCGCATCAGCGTCCAGCAGGTCATCATCCAGCGCTGCTGTGCCGTCCTGCCCGTGTGGACCTACTATCCAGACCCAGACTCCAGTCAAGCAAAGAAAGAGGACGCTGTCTTCGGTGTGGATGCTTTGTCCTCGCTGCTCCAACGCCACGCAAAGGAGCACGCGTCCACGCTCATGATACCCGGCCCTCAGCCCGACGCCGGCTTCGTGTCGTCAGCGGAAGACAGCGCCACCTTAACCGCCAACCCTTCCACCTCTCCCTCCTCCTTGACCCCGTCTTTTCTGCTCACGCCCTCCGCCCTGGCCTTCCTCAAATCTTGCAGTCCTCTGGTGGCCACGCTGGCGTGCTTGAGCGCTTGCAAGGGCGAGAGCGCTCGCTCCCAGCCCTCTGTATGGTCAGGATATTTCCGCAGCGGCCGCAAGGAGGTCGGCATGGACGCAGATCAGATTTCCAAGGAAGCAGACAACCTCCTCAAGGCGTTCCCCATCCTCCGGGCGTATCTGCACTCCATGGCAGAACCGCTGGTGGGGGCCGCCTCCATTGATGGCGATGATTCCGCAGGACTCGGAGTGTCAGTGTGCAGGAAGCCCCTGGTCAGTCTTGTGCTGGCTGGGCCTCAGGAGGAGATCGCCCAAGCTGCCGCGGCCGAGGCCTTCCAGCAGGCTCTCTGCTCCAAGGACCTGGGTCGAGCGCTCAGGATGCTGGAGCTGTACGAGCCCAGCTGCAACCAGCTGGGGCCGCTGAGGGACCGACTGCTTGCCTGGGCTGCCTTAGAGGGTGAGGACGCATCCCTGGCAAACATGTTGATTTACCTGTGCCTCCAGGCAGCCACTGATATTCAAGCAGCCTTTTTAGTTAGTTAATTCAGCAAGAAAACCACTTTTTAGGAAGAATTCATCACAGAAAAGCACCTCTCTTGACTAAATTGGAAGGTACTGAGTACATTTTAAACTCACACTTTACGCCTCTCTTGCAAATGCCATGGAATGGAAGCCTTGTGCGTTTTATTGGACCAAAATGATTCTCTTCAAAGCGGGAAAGCAATCGGTGGCTTACTGTATATAAGGCACTGTAGAAGACAAACAAGATACCATTCACTGGAATTTAAGATTAATCCGATTTTGAAGAAACATGAAATCACGTCATCTGATATTATACCTTCACGGGGGCCATTTGCATCCGGCAGTTGTTTTTTTATGGCCTGCTGCACATTCTAAAAATACTAAATTTAATAAGAAAACTAAAAAAAATAGAAAAAAATCAGCAGTAATTTTACACAAAGAAAGTCAAACTATAAAGAAAAAGTTGTAATTTTATGAGGAAAGAAAATCTTAATTTCATGAGATTAATAAAATATTAGTGAGTAAAATGTTATTTTAGGAGCGCAAAGTTGAAATATTAAAAAAGACAAAAGTTGTAATTTTATGAGAAACAGCAAAACAGGTGAAGTTGTCATTTTTGGAAAATGAGGTTGTGGAGAAAGTTATGTTATGAGAATAAAGTCATAATTACAAGAAGAAAATTTACAAAAAGAAAGTTTAAATAGTTGCGGAGAGGAAGAGAAGAGAAAATTGTCATATTTTAAGGAGAAGAAAAATGCAACTTTACAAGAATAAACTAATATGTATGACTAATATTAATATTATGAGGATAAATAATATAATTTCAGTAGCATGGAGTTGAAATATTAAAGAAAACAATTTTATTTAAAAAAAATCATGAGAAACAAAATGTATCCGGGGGAAAAAGTTATATTATGGGAAGAAAATCATAATACTACAAAACAAAATTTGAAATAGTTGGGGAAAACCCCCCTTGCAGAAATGGGGGACAAAACATCTGTAATTGTAGGAGAATAAAGTCACAATTAAAAGAAAAAGTTGTATTCTAATGAGGAAAAAAAAGTCATATTCTATGGGAATATGAGAAAAAAATAATGGCCTTTTAGTAGCATAGACTTGAAATTCTTCTCTTTAGTAGAATACCAATATTTTCTTTAATGTTTTGACTTTATTCTTGCAGAATTACAGGGGTTTTTTTCCACTTCTGTTTTCTTTTTTAATTTTCAAATTTTCAGTTCAGCTTTGTTTTCGTAAAATTATGGCTTTATTCCCATAATATTAGAACTTTTTCCAAACAAATTTTCCAAAAATGACAATTTTATTTTGTTTTGTGTGATAGTAACTGGAAAAAAAAGTATTTTTTAATATTGCAGCTCTAGGCTACTAAAAGAAAATATTTTATAAAAAAAAAAATCATAACATGAGGAAGAAAAGAAAATGGTAATTTTTTGGGAAAATTTTATTTGGGGTAATATTATGGGAATAAATCCATAATATTGAAAAAGTTGGGGGGAAAAAACCATCAGAAATAAAAAAAAAACAGTTGTAATTCTATTAGAATAAAATCAAACTATTGAGGCAAAAAAAGTTGTATTCCAATTAACGAAAAAGTTTTACAAGAACAAACTTGTAATATTATGAGGAAGATTAACATTTTAGTTGAATAGAGCTGAAATATTAAAGACATTCTTTTTAAGTCATATTCACACACACAAAAAAATGGTCATTTTGCGAAAATTAGTTTGAAGAAAAAGTTATAAAATAGAATAACTTCATAATTTTAGGAAACGAAAGTTTAAATATTTGGGGAAAAAAACAGTAATTCTGCAAGAATAAAGTCAAAATATTAAAAAACAATTAAAGAAACAAAATCAAATTCTAAAGAGAAGACAAGTTGTAATTTCACGAGGACAAACTTGTAATTTGTGGGAAATGAGGTTGAAGTTGAAATAGTTGGGGGGCTAACAATAGGAAAAATAATCATTTTAGTAGCATACAGTAGACTTCGACTTCGATACGAGAAACAAACAAAACAAAGAATAAAGTTATCATTTTTGGAAAATTAGGTCAGGGGAAAAAGTTGTAATATTATGGGAATAAAGTCATAATTCCAAGAATTTTTTTTTTTACCAGGATTGTGTAAGAAGAAAATTAGAATATGTGAAGAAAAAACAAAAACAACCTGTGTTATGTAATAGAACAAAAGGGGACGTGGCGCTAAAGGTGTTTCTATTCTCTGCTTCTACGATGCAAGTCTGTCAGCGTCTCTTGTGACTTTCTACATCCACGGAAGGTGGCGAGGACGGCGTGGGCCACTTGTTTCGGGTGCACGATGCCAACCTGCGCGCCAGTGTGGCCCTCCAGGCCCTGGAGTGTTGGCCTCTGTCGGCTTGTTTGGAGCTGCTGGAGTTCTGCTTGGACGACGCCGACACGGAGGCCTCGCTGAGAGCCGACTTGAAGCAGAGGAGGAAAGAGTTGGACATTTACCGCTGGGTAACGTGTGGAATACGTCTTTTCATTACTAACTAGAACGTGTTTTCAAGGCGCGTAAAAGAACACTCCTCCTCTCCTTGGCAGATGTTAGTTTTACAGCCGCCATTGCCGTGGGTAACGTGGCAGGAGCTGAGGGCTGAGTCCAAGGCAAACTCTGAGTTCATGTTGGCCAGGATGTTGGAGGCCAAGGTGTGCCGCCAGACTGCAGTTGACACTTTCAATGCCATCCACTCAAGAATGTCATGTGTCTTCCTTACCTTTCTTTTTTTTGCAGGAGTTCCTGCTTTGTGCACAGTGGGTGGAGCTTTATCCTGTCTGCGAGCAGTCCCGACTGCAGCTGCAGACGGAGCATTTGCTTCATCTTCTGGAGAAGGAGCAAACCGATGAAGCTTTCCAGGTACGCAGCATCCCCCGCATCCACGTGCGGCATACATGCAAACTCACATGGTCTTGGTTAAGAACATACACACTTTTGCATTTTTTCTCTGAAAAGAGGCCTTTTTTTCTGCAGAAAACATCTCATTCACCCAAAGGCAGTAAAAAAAAAAAAAGTCAAAAATTCTGTGCTTAACAAGCTAGTCCACAGGTGTCAAACTCTCTTATTTTTCTTATTTTTCTTAAAATACATTGTTTTAAAACAAAGTTTATTACAATTTTAAAAATCACTATTACAATACAATGCTTAAAAATTCCGAGGCCATGGTTCTCAGTCGGAAAAGGGTGGATTGCTCCCTCCGGGTTGGGAATGAGGTCCTGCCCCAGGTGGAGGAGTTCAAGTATCTTGGGGTCTTGTTCACGAGTGAGGGAAGGTTGGAGCGTGAGGTCGATAGGCGGATAGGCGCAGCGTCTGCAGTAATGCGGTCGCTGTGCCGGACTGTCGTGGTGAAGAGAGAGCTGAGCCGGAAGGAAAAGCTCTCAATTTACCGTTCAATCTATGTTCCCACCCTCACCTATGGTCATGAGCTTTGGGTCATGACCGACAGAACGAGATGGTGGATACAAGCGGCTGAAAAGAGTTTCCTTCGTAGTGTAGCGGGACTCACCCTGAGAGACAGGGTGAGGAGCTCAGTCATCCTAGAGGAGCTCATAGTAGAGCCGCTGCTCCTTCACATTGAGAAGAGCCAGCTGAGGTGGCTCGGGCATCTAGTCCGGATGCCTCCTGGACGCCTCCCTGGTGAGGTGTTCCGGGCATGCCCAGCCGGGAGAAGGCCCCAGGGCAGACCTAGGACACGCTGGAGTGAGTATGTCTCACAGCTGGCCTGGGAACGCCCTGTTGTCCTCCCGGTGGAGCTGGAGGAGGTGGTCGGGGACCGGGAAGTCTGGGCTTCCCTACTAAGACTGCTGCCCCTGCAATCCGGACCCAGATAAGCGGAGGAAAATGGATGGATGTTTTAAAATTCAGTTTATTAAAATTTTAAAAATCAGTGAATTACAATACTGTGATTAAAAATTCTGCTGTGTGTGTTTTAAAATTCAGTTTTTCAAAATATGTTTTAAAAATCAGTTAATTAAAATACAATGTTTAAAAATTCTGTGGCTCACTTCAACTTTGCTTAAATGTGTTCTATGTTGTTTGCAATTTTGTTCCACTGTTTGAAAGCAGGCGTTAAATTAGTAAAAGCAAAATTTTTGTGTGTGGCAGGCGCCATTTTGGGTCTCACTTTCTTAGACAAGGGGCGTTTCCCATGTGACGTCGGTGAAGGAGCAACATCCTAAACAAACACTTGTCAACTGCGTTCAGTTTATTTTTCATCAAAGTGGTATTCATGCCAAAACATGTTACCGCTGGCTGTTCAGTGTCCGAGTGACACTGTGAGTTTGTTTTCTTGTCCAAAAGATGAAGCTTTAAGACTATGATGAACCACGCAAGTACAGTACAATAGCCACCCTCCATGGCCGAGGAATGTGCATTGTAAGCGGACACATGCTGTGAGCAGCCACGGGTGGAGCTGTGGATGGCAGGAGAATGGAGCAAGTGCTAATTTTGTTGTATGTGATACGGACGACCGCTTCGCATTCATTTCACTGAAGACTAGGGGTGCAACGATGCACAAAATTCACGGTTCGGTTTGATATGTTTGTTTTTTTTCGATCCAAAAAATAAATACCTTGCTTTTTTTCATTTGAATTTTATTAAAAATGCCAAAATCTTTCACATTTTTCAGCATTTTCAGCATGGTATTGTTGAAGATGAAATTCTCCGCAACCCAATAAAGGTCAAAAGGACCACTTTAAAAATGAGTTAAGCCAATTTCACATCCCCTTACGTGTTCATTAATCTCCAGTTATGAGAAGGAAAGAGGACTCACACACTCGTATTAGATTTACAAAATGTATTGAAAAAATAAGTCAGACAGAATAGTTTCACATTCTTCGGGTATCCGGGCTATCTGTCCCTCCTAATGTCCTGGTGTGACTTCCTGACCAGAAGGAGAGAGTAAACATCACCATAAACATCTTCTATCTTGTCCATTTTCTCATTTTTGTTTACTCTGCTAAGATGAGAGCTGCACCTTTGCCGACGTCACTCGGGGAATGCCGCTTGTCGAGGAAGTTCGGAACAAAAATGGAAGCCAGCACGTACAAAAATGTAATTTTTGCTAATTGAATGTTTGTGTTGAAAAAAATGAGCATAGAACATAATTACAAACAATAAAGACCATACTTAAGCAAAGTTGAAAAATCATGTCAGTCGCCCGTTAAATTCAGTTAATTAAAATACGCTGTTTTAAAATACAGTTTATTAAAATGTGTTTTGAAAATCTGTGTATTACAATACAATGTTGAAAAATTCCATTTATTTACATGTACTGTTTAATATTTCAGTTTATTAAAATACGCTGCTTGAAAATTCTGTTTATTAAAATACTTGCGTTTTAAAATTTGCTGGTGATCGCAGAACGAAACCTCAGTGAAAATCTGAGCTCGACAAACACACAGCAAACATATACTACACTTTCCTTGATGTGTTTGTTTAGCTTCTTGAGGGTCTGGCGTGCGGCCTGGACGTTTGCGAGCGAGCGCTAGACCGCCGGCCCGGCTTGGCCGCATGTCACTTCCTGGCCGATTATCTCACGCTGCACTACCAGAGGCAGGTGTCTCCAGCACGGCGGCGGCACATCCACACCGTCCATCTTGGGTCAAAGGTCGGTGAATGGTCCCTGACTCAGGTTCTTGCTGTCATGCTATTGGTATTTATTGTATTTTTTGCATGTCAAAACGTCACGCAGTGTTTCCCATACCTTTTGTTTATTTGTGGTGCTACCTGTTTATTCAAATACACTGTTTAAATATTCTGTTTATTAAAATGCAAGGGTTAAACATTTTAAATACTTGATGAAATAGGACTTGATGGAAAATGTCCTTTGTGCCAATAGGTGGTCATCAAAATACAATGTTTAAAAATTCAGTTTATTAAAATACAGTGTTTGAAAATTCATTTGATAAAAATACAGTGTTTTAAAATTACTGTGTGTGATTTTAAAATTCATTTTGTGTCATTTTTAAAAATAATTTTATTAAAATACAATGTTTGAAAATTCAGTTTATTTAAATAAATGTTTAATAAATTGCGTTTATTCTTTAAATACAGTGTTTAAAAATTCAGTTCATTAAATTACATGTTGTAAAATTTACTTTATTAAATTACATGTGTTTTAAAATTCAGTTTATTAAAATATGGTGTGTGGAAATTCAGTTTATTAAAATCTTGTTTCGAAAATATCAGGTCAAATACATTTGATGTAGCAAAACTCACAGATACACTTCCAGTAAATTACTTTTTCTCTTCATATTTTCATTTTTTTTGGCAGATTTCTGCTGTTTTTTTCCCTATTCCTGCTGTTGCTTTTTCAAAATGTCAACAACTATTTCAACTTTCTTCTTGTAATTCTGACTTTATCGCCATAATATTTTGTCTTTATTCTCGTAACATCGTAGGGCCGGGCGATATGGACCAAAACTCATATGCTGATATATTTAGTTTGAGAATCGATATATGATATACGGTATATCCTGACATTTTTTCCTCAAAGTAAGTTTAGACAAAGTCAAAGTCTGAAGTTGTGTGAAGTTGTATCATTAAAATAAAACAAAAACAGCCACGACAATAAAATAGTCCATTCTCTTTTAAATAAATATAGAAAAAATAAACCATAATCAATCTTCTTTATAACAAACCTTTATTTGTGCTGAAATCCTCAGCTAATACCAATAGCACAAAAGAACACCATATGAAATAAAGTCTCCCGTTTGAGAAGACATTTTTAAATGTTAGCAGCAGCTCAGAAATACTTCACTTTGAGCAGTATTATATTTTTAGAAAGCAAAACCTCGTAAGAGAGACAAAAACGTGATGAAAAACAACTGAATTAAAACTTCATTTTTAGTTTGTTCGTTAAAAATTGTCCATCCCTTCATCAAAATCAAATAATTTTAATATTTTACCTTGGCAAGCACCTCTCAAAGTCTAGACCGCTTAATAATCACACCCGGACTCGCCTCCAACCTCCACTTTTTATCTTGTAGTTAGGACTTGTTTATTTATCACGCACCGTTCTTCCGTCACACGTTCTGACACACTGACGGGTAAGTGACCGAGTCCCAGTGAGCCATGAGTGTAATGAATAGTCATTTCATGAAGATTAAGAAACATTTTTGTTTGAGAGCCCGCTGTGT